>NC_080571.1:167173303-167212989 GCF_030247185.1 Malaya genurostris | reverse complement strand
ACAAATCGATGGCTATTATCAGTAGGCAGCTAAACAAACCGAATTTAGCTATCCTGGTTCCCGGTTTACGATTAATGACGGGAGAAAATAGTCATGTGCTCCAAAGTGAATCTCACTCACTTTTCTCAGAGTTTGCAGAACCGATATTTCCAATCTTAAGGTCAAATGAAAAGTTAGGTTTTATGGTCCTACCAAAAATTACTGCACATTTTCGAACTCAACAAAAATTTAAACCGTCGTTTAGAGTACGATGACAAAATCGTATTAAAACTACAAATTTTGAATAAAACTAGTAGAATTTGTACGTCATGTTAGTTGGTGGCCGTAGTTCTTAAGGATTACCTACGCGAGCAAAGAACTGTTTCATTGTGTATGTTATACTAGTAAATGCACAAGCAATCCCTTGATTTATTTCAAAAATCGAAGAGTACGATAACAAAATCGAATAAAAACTACAAAATTTTAATAAAATTAGTAGAATTTGTACGTCATGTTAGTTGGTGGCCTACGAACCGACTTCGATTATACCGGTTCTCGGGTTCCGGTGCCAAAAGTGCATATAATAGTGAACTCACTTCGTTTTCTTAAGGATGACCTACGTGAGCAAAGCACTGTTTCATTATGTATGTTACACTAATATACTGGTACAAGCAATCCCTTGGATTCTTTCAAAAATCGAAGAGAAAATTTTTGAATAGTATACCACAATATTATACCTGAGAAAGGCATCATTGTACCACTAGGTGGATTAAAACAGGTTTTTTCAAAGCCCTTTATTTTTGCAATTTGGACTGTTTTCCGCGTCAATATACAGCTCAAAATTTTAACTGGTGATTGACTACATGCTGTTTGAATCCTGCCGTGCTTAGTGCTATCCGTACAGCTGCTGTCCCATTGTGGTTCAAACAATAAGGTATCGTCTTGATCGAATTTCTCGCATACTTGGGCATCCTTACTTAGTGTATAGCCAAATTAAAGGCACTGCTCTGGATGAACATGGAGAAAAATTGTGCTAAACATCGCAATTAATTAACAGCATCGATTCATTCGCACCGAAAAATCTTCCTGGATGTGTGATGATTGCGTTAGTTTGTTCGAGAACTCGTGTCTCCGCTCTATCACGTGGACACTGCAGTTGGTATTATGAAAGCCTCTTTTCTTCTCACCACAGTCCAATGTTATTCGGAGTTTGTACCTTTTCCCCTCTAACTCTACTTCATGCTTTTCGTCGTGTTCGTCGACCACTTTTTGTGTTAACTCTAGGTCATTAACCTTCACGAAAGCACACACTCTATCTTGGTGACACTGCAGTCTCATGACATCTTTCTTATTCAATACAAGCACTGTACGGCAGAACCCATGCATTTTTTCGAAAGATGGCTTGATGGGGAAGGCCGAATAGTCTATATTGAAGGTGTTTTCACGCCTCATCATGGAAACCGCTCACGCGACATGGCACATATAAATCGAGTTTTGGAGAAACACACGAGTATAATTTCGGTTGGCTCTCGGATAGCGCAATCAGATAAAACATCCGTTTGGTATCAAGAACAACCAATGTATGGTAGTTCGCCGAGAGTAAGAGTAAGGTAGTTTCCGTAAGCATGGGCATGGTGTAAGCTGATAACATATTTCTTCATAAGTCTCATTCCCAAAGTACCCTTTGGAGACAAATTCTACAACGTCGAATTTTGTTCGGGAAATTCTCTCTGCTTTTATGAAATTTACTTCTTAATTATTTTGGTAGTGTTTTCTATCAAAACCCGTTATTTTTTCCCGAATATTATTATTGTATCTATTAGACGGTTTTCTATTATCATTACTTCCATATCGGTATCCTTCGTCAGTTCCAAATTGTTGATATCTCATCTATCTCCAGCTCTGTTACCTGAAGTCTGTGTTTAAGCTCATCGATATATTTTCGTTCTATATCAACTTCTTCTTAGGCTGTGAACCATTTCGTGGTTAATTTTAGCTTTTGGTTGAAATCTGACACTCGAGTGGTTATTTTGATGTGTCAAAAATAACCCTGCTCGAAAGCATGGTTATTTTTGATAGATCGATGGTTATTTCCCGATACTGAAAAAAATCTTTCTAAAAAATTCTAGTATCAATTCTTTAGTCAAAATTATTTCCAGTGCAAAATAAACCCAAATCACTTTCCATCCGTCAAACTTTGAAATGGGCCGCAGTTTTAGTTGAATTTAACTACTCGACACAAATTAACCACTCAAGTGTCAGATTTTAACCAAAAGTTAAAATTAACCGCGAAATGGTTCACAGCAGGCCCGTACCCAGGATTTCATTTCTGGAGGGACCCAAAGATTAAAACAAAAATGTTACTGAAGATTGCTTATATACCTAATTCTCGGTGTGCCTTTTACGGCTGTTTTTAACATACAGTTTAAACTTGACTAAACATGACTGGTTCACAGCCCAAGTAACTCATGGCATGTATTCTTTTTGTGGGATTGCACTATTCGTTTCAATTCGTCGTTGTACAAGCCTGTTAAACAATATAGTCTTAGACTGACTTCCATTGGTGATTCCCGAGCACTCGAACCCACTTCGTTTTCTTAATTCCATTGTAACTGTCCAAGGACTTTTTAATTTTCGTCCGGCTTTTAGTTATTCTTAAAAAATTCGTTGGGCTCTTGTCGCAAAATTTTTAAATTTTTAAAACTGCGAACTCGATTCTTTTGAGTTCTTCAAATACTCATTTGAGATTTCCTTTAATTTTGGGCCAATTTTCGGCTTCTATGTGCTGTAGTCTGGCTGCCGCTTTCTTGTTTTAAAAAATGTTTAATATAATAGATCAACGCATTCAATTACTAAGCAGTTACATCGAACTCAAGAATGTACAGTATTTCTCTCGCTTAATTAATTGAAGGTCCATGAATGTTCAAATTTAATTCTTGTATTCCTGCCTCAGAATTAGTTTCGATCATTGTTTTGTGATTTTTTTAAATGATTTGTCTAATTGCTGGATTAGAATGATTAGAATTGCTGGAAAACCCGAATTTCGAACGAAGCCTCGGAGACTCATGATGTTATAAACAAATCGACTGAGCTCGTTAAGATCGGAAACTGTCAGAGTGTGTATGTATGTGTTCTCTTTTCAACACGTTTTTCACCGCGCAATTTTCTCAGAGATGACTGAACAGATTTTAACAAACTTAGGCTCGTTTGACTTCTGCTTCCAAAGATATGATGGGATAAGTGACGTAACCGCTAAAACGCGTTTATTTTACCGTTCAATTTTCTCAGAGACCGCTCAACCGATTACAACAAGCTTAGACTCGTTTGAAAGGTACAGGGTATCCCACGAAAAATTTGGAATCTAAAAATGCAAAAATAAAAAAACGGCTTGATAGATTTAAATGATTATACATTTATTTGAAAGGTTGATTCATGAAATTTTTATGAAAAATAATTTCGTTCAGATGACCCCTAAGGCTTGCTTGGCAGTAGCCAATTCGATCCACCCAATTGTTGATTACATTTTCAATCGTTTCTGGCCTTATGTCATCAATAGCAACTTGCATTTCCTGCTTGAGGTCTTCAATTGTTTCTGGATGGTTAGCGTAACATTTATCTGTAAAAAATAATTAAAAAAAAAAATCCAGCGGCGTCAACCCGGAGCTTCTCGTAGCCCAATTCACATCACCATTTCTGCTGATTATTTGATTTTTCATTAAACAAATTTCATGAATCAAACTTTCATGTAAATGTATAATTATTGAAATCTAACAAAACGTTTTTTCTATTATTGCATTTTTTAAAATTGATTTTTTTTGTGGGACAACCTGTGTTATTGGGCCATTGATCAAGTTCAATGATCAAATGACTGTGGTTTGTGGTTCCGGTGATACGACGGTATAAGTGACGTAACCGAAAAAAACGCGTTTTTTTACTCAATTTTTTCGGAAATGGCCCAACCGGTCCTAACAAGCTTAGGTTCGTTTAAAAGCTACTGTTAGACCATTGATCGAGTTCGAAAATCAAATGACTGTGATTTCGGAAAATGCCTGTCTGTGTGTATGTGCGTGCAATTTCTAACGAATTATTTTACCGCTCAATTTTCTCAGAGATGTCTTAACAGATTTCTACGAGGTTCCATTTCCTGGAAAGGTACTGTTGGGCTATTGACAAAGGATCGAGGTCACTTCCGGTTCCGGAGGTATGATTGTATAAATAAAAAACTTAAGCTCGTTCGAAATCTACTATAGGGGGCTATTGATCAATTCCGAAGATCAAATAGTTGGCGCTTTCGGTTCCGGACTTGGGTTCATTTGAAAACTACTATGGAATTGTGAATCGAGTTCGATGATCAAATGCCTGGCGCTTCCGGTTCCGGAGATATAACGGTACAAGTGACGTAATTGATAAAACATATATATTTATATATATATATATATATATATATATATATATATATATATATATATATATATATATATATATATATATATATATATATATATATATATATAAATATATATATATATATATATATATATATATATATATATATATATATATATATATATAAATATATATATATATATATATATATATATATATATATATATATATATATATATATATATATATATATATATATATATATATATATAAATATATATATATATATATATATATATATATATATATATATATATATATATATATATATATATATATATATATATATATATATATATATATATATATAAAAATAAAACAGTTTCCCGAGGAACAATTTTCGAAAAACTATGTTTGTATAGAAATAAATGTATCTGAGCAATAAAATATTGTTTTCAAGGCTATCAAGATCAAGATATATGAGATACTAATTAGAGAAAATGGATGTTTCATGAAAATACGCCCTTTTTTTAATAAGAAACATTCTGTGACATCAAGACGATGCAAGTAGCTGTTTTCGAGATATTTTGAAAACAAAATCGAAGAAACATAGCAGGCAGATAATAAAAATACGCATTTGTTATAAATTAGGTGCGGTTTTCCATAAGCAACACCAAGGCGGACTGAAGACAATTGTCGTTTTGCAAATCAACTTTATTATTTCCCGTCAAGACCAATACTCATTACAGTTTTCATATTTTTTTCATAAGTACATTTATTTTATAAGGCAATATACATAAGCTTTTCTTCGCCGTGGCATCCACAATACATAGTACTTTGAACCTAATACATTTCGAATATCGTAATAGTATATTGGAATTCATTAGTTAATCTAAACACTGTTTTTATTAAGCGATTTGCTATTATAAATTACATAAAAAAAACCTTTATTTTGTACATGACCTTATAATTATTTCAGGATTGTTTGTATCAGTTTATCACTTTTATCCAATATCATATAGTTGGCTATTGGTTGAACTAATGGAAGAGAAAGGAGTCTAACATAAACTAAAATTTAAATTGGAACTGCAATGAACTTAATGAAATGATAAATAGGTTTCATGTAAGGAAGGTCACGACAAGCAAGAATGTCGCGAACTGGGACATTGGATAGCCTACCTTGTGTACGCAAGGAATTTATTAGTTGAGATCTGACATGACGATAGGGATGGTACTCGGAAGGTAAAGTATCGATACCTAGGGTATCGGGATACCAAAATTTTGGGTATCGATACAAGGTATCAAAAGGCAATAAAGTATCGATACCTATAAGTATCAATTGATACTTGCGCAGCACTCATTTTGAAATAAAATGAAATTGTCGACTGTGACATTATTTTATGATGTACAGAAAGGATTTTCCACGGACGGAGCGAAAGCACTAGGCTCGCGCATGTATTGGTATGACGTGGGCTAACCGTCGTTAAAATTCGTACTTCTCGCGTCGTCTCACAGGCACACTGAAGAGAGAGTTCAATGAATGTGAAAAATTGAAATGATTGAATCCTCTGAGAGTATGGCCTTTACGTGCGTGTTTTCTTGATGGTCTTCGCTTATTTCAATCTCTTTCAGTGCACTTGTGGGACGAAGCGAGGTTGTCGAGAACGAAAATCATCTCGCGTCGTCTCACAGGCACACTGAAGAGAGAGTTCAATGAATGTGAAAAATTGAAATGATTGAATCCTCTGAGAGTATGGCCTTTACGTGCGTGTTTTCTTGATGGTCTTCGCTTATTTCAATCTCTTTCAGTGCACTTGTGGGACGAAGCGAGGTTGTCGAGAACGAAAATCAACGACGGCTAGCCCACGTCATACCAATCCATGTACGAGCCTGGCGCTTCGTCGAGTCCGAAGAAAAAAAATGTTCCATTGGGGACGGATGTTCGATTCCAAACCCCGCACATAATTTTTCTGGCCCGAAGAGTGAATGACCTTAAGGTTAAAGCCTCTATAATTGAAACAAAATAAAATCCGTCGTAATGGGAATTGACTTTAATCCGTTGCGATACTGTAAGTATCGAGACCAAAAGTATCGATACTAACAGTATCACCCTGATGCGATATCGATACCAAAAATACCCGATTCTTGAAAGAAAGTATTGATACCTCAAAGTATCGACTCGGTATCGGACATCCCTACATGACGATACTCCACGCATGTCCAAACGACATGATCAATATCGCGATAACCTTCGCTACAAGCACAATGATTACTCTCAGAAAGTCCAATTCGAGAGAGATTTGCATCTAATGTGTAGTGATTGGACATGAGTCTGGACATCACACGAATGAAGTCCCTACTCACATCCAGTCCCCTGAACCATGCCTGTGTCGATATTTTAATAATAGTCCAGTGCATCCACCGACCCAGATCATCTTTATCTCAAGAAGTTTGCCAGTTGTCAAGTGTTCTTTGGCGAGACGCGCTATAGAATTCGTCGAAAGCAATCGGTTTCTCATAAATTTCACCCTCAATAGCACCACGTTTTTCTGAAGTATCGGCCGGGACCAAGACTATAGTGACTTGATAATTATTATTCAATATGTCGTTTAGGTATTGTTTTATTTTGCCCTAGAAAAACGGTTCATTTTTGCCAGCAGCGTTAAGGCGAATGGCTTCAATTGCACTCAGACTAACTGCTGCTAACTCTGCTATATAAAGAGATGCAGGTTCTAGAAGCCTAAATGAGGCCGAAAGATTATTGTTGAACATACCAAACTCTGTCGCCTCTTCAATTCGTGATCCGTCCGTGTAAAATATTTTCTCAGAATCAATATGCCTGAGCTAACTTGAAAATAGTTTTGGGATTTCCATCGAGCGTAGGTCACACGAGATACCATGCATTTCGCACTGCCTGGATGTGTTGAAAAATAACGTTGAGTCAGGGACATTTAGGAGGCTGTCAAGGATAGGAATATATCTTGAATGGTTGATTTCCTGTGACATATGGTTGAAATATACTGTCATGAATCTTGTTTGAGATTGAAGCTCACCTAGTCTTTCGAAGTTATTATTAACCACGGGATTCAGTACCTCACATCTTATTAGTAGCCGTGATGAATGCTCCCAAAAACGATCCTTCAATGGAAGAACTCCCGCCAGAACTTCAAGACTCATTGTATGTGTCGAATGCATGCAGCCTAAGACGATTCGCAAACAACGATGCTAAATTCGCTCAAGTTTGATAATATGAGAGCTTGCAGCGGAACTAAAGCAAACACATCCATATTCCATCACTGAAAGTATCGTTGTCTGATACAATTTAATAGATCTTTCAGGTGAGCACCCCACCGAGATCCTGTTATTGTTTGAAGAAAATTTAGTCTTTGTTGGCATTTTGTTATCAGATACCTAATGTGTGCTCCCACACCGCGAGGCATTTAAAAGTCAAAAATGCGCGATCATTCTGCCCATAATATGAAGCTGAAGCTGCGCGGGATCATGCTTTCTTGAAAAGCTCTGTTTTCTCCGCAGAGTTTTCGATACCCAGATGAACAGCTCGAAAGGATAAGTTATCTAAGGTATCTCGCAATGGTTTTCGCAGGATAACAGCTTTTTGCTAGTAACTGAAACCACGCCATCATCTGCTAATTGTTTTAGTGTGCATGGAGTTACTAGACAGCTGTTAATGCATTCGAGTAAAAATCATAGCGGAGCGGACTGAGGCATGAGCCTTGCGGGAGACCCATGTAGCTTATTCTGAATGTTACAAAATCGCCATGTGAAAAATACATGCACTTCTCTGACAAAAGGTTGTGCAAATAATTATTTATAACCGCTGGAAGTCCATGTTGGTGGATCTTGTCAGCTCAGCAATATTGAATGCTGCGAAAATCCATTCTACATTTCCTAAAACTTCAGCAATCCTGTTAGAGGCTGTGAAACGGAGCGCACTGAATTATTGCCTTTTTGCCTTTCTCTATAGAAAGGTATTAGAATTGCTGGATAACCAATTTTCGAACGGAGCCTCGAAGACCCATGGTGTTATATACCATTCGACTCAGCTCGACGAGATCGGAAAATGTCTGTGTGTATGTGTATGTGTGTGTTTGAACTTTTCGAAGATATTTTTCCGCTCAATTTTCTCAGAGATGGCTGAACCGATTTTAACAATCTTAGGCTCGTTTGAAAGCTACTGTTGGGCAATTGATCAAGTTCAAAGATCAAGATCAACGTGTTGTGTTTTTACCGCGCATGTTTCTCGGAGAAGGCTCAATCGATTTTAAGAAATCTAGGCCCGTTTGAAAGCTATTGTTAGGTCATTGATCAAGTTCAAAGATCAAGTGGCTGTGACTTTTGAATCCGGTGATATGATGGTATAAATGATGTAACCGACAAAACTTGTTTTTTGTCGCGCAGGTTTCTCGGAGATGGCTAAACCGATTTTAACAAGCTTAGGCTCGTTTGGAAGCTATTTGTAGGCCATTGATCAAGTTAAGCTTTATTTGTTGCATAATAATTTGACTCATTTCTGTGTCTGTTTTCTGTTACTGGTATAAAGCAATTATATTTTTGTATACTTTGAATCATTTTTGTTTGTTGATAAATATATTTCCATTCTACAGCACCTTCGTCATATTGCTCTTGTGTCATATAACAAAACGAGATTGCTGTGAAATTATCTTAAATCACTTTAGAAGCCCAATCGTATTAAGCTTTTGCATTTGTTATTGCATGTTCATGTTCTCTTGCCAAGCTAGCTTTTGTTGCCATTCGGTTCAATGTTCCACCGTTTACATCACATGGTCCCTTACCGTTCGAGGTTGCGAAGAAATGCCACTCAATGTTGTATTTTGTTTTCAATTAACAGATTTTTTCTATTTTTATATAGAGAAGCTGCCCCGTCTGATACAAAAATTGCTTTTTTTATATTCATTCGTTATTTTAGAAACTTAATTAAGAAATTGTGTCATGCTTCAAGTCTTCTGATATTATAACGAAACTCAAAGTTTTAATCGTGTCTGATTCTTCATTCTTCATTACAAATGGATGAATTGTTGAATTGATCATTGTTCCAATGATGACTTTGAACAGCATCTTGAAGAACGAATGGAAAATCTTGAAAAAAATACAAAATACAACTACTTCTCCTTCAGTTAATGAAGATTTTGTGTCTTTGAGATTGTTTGTTTTTATATAGTCATGAGTTATTAGTTATTAGTTTTTTAGTTTTTCTATTTAAATATGCTACAAAAGCATCAACTGGTTTTGTTAAGATTTCTATATTGCATCTATCAGTAGCTATCCATTGTTCAAAATCTCATTTACAATTTCTACTCAAGTTCCTCTAACAAGCTTTCCTCAAGAATTGAAGAGGTGGGGTATTTCTTGCATTCGCGGAGATAACAATCCTTTGTTCTTACCGGTGAATTACACATTTTCAAAGGTGCTTTACAATCAATTTGAAAGGAATATTTTTTGAGGTTGTGAAGTAGTAAGTCAACATGACGTTATGAGCATCTAAAGTATTGAGAAGTTTACAATGATTTGGTCTTCACGCCGCAAATGTATTTAAGTATTTAATTTGGTGCTTACTGACTTCGAATCGTTGAATGGTTTATCTAAGACTTGAAAGCAAAAGCCGTGTCTGAACTGGTTCATGCCCACTATTAGTTATGATAGAAACGTAATCTCGTTCTCCTGACATAGTTCTATTTCTTCTTAATTATTTCCCGACGTTGCTGGCGAAGCTGTCGTATAATCTGGCATCTCGTTGTCGCTGAAAGCTAGCTGCGGTGCACTTTCAACAGACACAGGACGATATGAATATAATCGACATGAGTCGCAAATATGCTTTGTAGTATTCACAGTAATTGCGCACAGCTTAAAACCAGTGTTGAATCATACTATCTGTTACTTAGACGGACAAGGCTTTCCATTATCACGATAAGGTCTACAACAATTATATTTTCCCACCATTAAATCACACTCACTGAATAGTATAGTTTGTTATGCTAGTTTTCACACTGACGCTTTGTATTTCAAAAATGTGTTTTTTATAGTTGGGCGTAGGAAGTCTTTTATACTATAGGTAAACTTTTATACCTTAAAGTAGGTATTTCTTTAATATGGCGGCTACTCCTTTGTTGAACCTGTGATTTTTATAAACCAGCGATTTTTCTTTCAAAATATCTCGAAAACAGCTACTCGCATCGTTTTGATGATAAAGAATATCTCGAAAATGACTGCATTTATTAAGTAGCTTCCTATGAGCTTTTTCATTGAAGGTAGCTTGGAAAATAATATTTCATTACTCAGATACATTGATTTCTACAGAAACATCGTTTTTCGAAAATTGTTCTGGTTTCCTGGAGAAACTTTTTTATTTATCATCTCTCCAACTTTCTAAAACATTCATTAGTTTCCTTATAATTTGACGTTTTCTCTAGTATATAATTTAGAAACATCGTACGGTAAAATAACTGAGAGTTTTGAAAACTAAATTTTATCTTCCATTTCACGAAATATCGGAAGAATTTTTTTTCAGGGTATATTTTTTTAGAAAGTTTAATTGACTACCTATAACTTCTTCTTAGAAATATTTTTTGTAGAAGCTATAGATTTCCAGCTGTAATTGTTTGAAAATAATGTGGCTAAAACACATACTCCCTTGACATAAATTAGTCTTGAGTGAAAAAAATCTCTGGACCAGTGAAAAATACTTTAATTTCTAAAACGAACACACATACAAAGTTTCATGCAAATCGAAGGGGTTCGTGCCAACAGTTAGACGATTCCGCATGGAATAGCTTATATGTTAACCGTGTGTCGACCTACTATTATTACCAACTATTGTCTGAAAATTTTTCCGAAACAGTTCGTCTTTGATAGAATAATGATAATAATGATTCTTGTGATTCCATATATATTAACAACTCTTCATTCTGGAACCTCTATTTACTGTAGGGAAATAAATAACAAGAAAAATACATAGACTCTACTAAAATTCGATTGTTTTATAATTGTTTTGTTTTTTTTTTTAATTTCAGTTATTGCTAGAGCATTTGGAATGCTTGGTATCTAGGCATGAGCGATCACTGCGAATGACAGTTGTTAAGCGGCAAGCAGCTTCACAAAGTGGTGTTTCAAGTGAAGTAGAGGTACTTAAAGCACTTAAAAGTCTTTTTGAACATCATAAAGCATTGGACGAGAAGGTAATTTATTCAACAATAGTTTTAATATTCAATAAATGGGGAATATAATTTTCAATCACACTACGTTCAAACTTGGTTTTGGCGGCAAACGGAAGGTTATTAAAATACCTGTCCATTGATGTAATGAAATTGGCACTTGTTTCTGTATTTCGATTAAGGCCATCGTCCAAGTACGCTGCGCGCGGGTGGTTTTAGGTAATTTTCGATGGAAATATTGAAAAATTTGACAAAACCAAAAACATACAGACCTTTGAAATACTTTTATCTATCTACAGGGTGAAAATAGCTGGAAAATTCGGAGAATTTTTCTTTTAAAAAATAGCACTGAAAAAATGAGCTTTTTTGTAATTTTTCACAATTATTTGAAAAAATAATTCGATGGAATGAAAGTTTTTTTCAAATGAACCTTACGCTGGCAACAAGGATCACATTCGGACACATTTTTGTAAAACCTTTTCATGCTTTTCATGGAAAATCAACGAATTTCATATAACCAATTTCGGGGAAATTTTTGAAATTCGTGGATTTTCTATGGAAAGCATGAAAAGGTTTTCCAAAAATGTGTCCGAATGTAATCTTTGTATCCATCATAAGGTTTATTTGAAAAAAAAAAATTATGTCATCGCATTATTTTTCCAGATAATTGTGAAAGATAACAAAAACACTCATTTTTCAGTGCTATTTTTGATAAGACTCGGAAAATTCTCCGAATTTTCCAGCCATTTTCACCCTGTAGATAGATAAAAGTATTTCAAAGGTCTGTATGTTTTTGGTTTTGTCAAATTTTTCAAAATTTCCTAAAACCACCCGCGCGCATGGTACTTGGACGGTGGCCTTAAGAGTTGTTTGTTAAACTTTAAAAGAGTGGCAATTTTGGCAATTGTATTCAATATCTATCTATCTATCTTTATTATAGTGCTATCTATCTATCTATCCATATTATAGTGCGACAAACTTTAGATTTCAGCTTCACCAAACCTTTCGTGTTCCTTTTGGGTGACATAAGAACTACGCAAAATTTTAGCACGATCGGTGAAACTATATTTTTGCGCCCGAGGTTTAAAGTTTATATAAGTTTAGTATGGGGAAACTGACTTTTTACAAAAAAAAAAATAACTGGAGATCACCCTATAGGCTCTAAAAATCAATGCATGTGTTGTTGGAAATTTAACGAGGAAGAAACCCTTTGAAGAACGCAAAACCTTGTTGCTTAAATATCAAGAATGCAACGAACGTCAATGATCATCGTTCACTTTTGCTCGATAATCGCTCTGATATTCGAACTTGTTCGTACATTCAAGTGCGAACGAAGCCGACGCTGCTTCGTTGCTCGCATGAAGGCCTATTCTTTACAATTGATATTCGCATAAAACAAATCCCCGGATGACTATAAGTGAATGAGGAACGAATATTCATGCAGTACTAATCGTCGAAACACAATTTGCTATGATCGTTCGTGCTGTCTTCGAAGCAAACAAATTAAGACGTTTTCGTATGTATTAGTATCATAGTTTTATGTGCGTGTTGAACCTTGTTGCAATAGTGGGGTTTCGGCAGATTGATCGACTCGCGTTTAGTGATAAAAAAGTACATTTAATAACGACTTAAAATTGACGGTACAAAAACGAGTGTAGCTCTGCTACTATTGTAGTTTATTCTCTTCTATGACAAACTCGGTACATCCGGTCGCCGATGACCTCGACGGCATCTGTCATGCTGATACCTGTCAGCTGATGAGCCTATGTGGTGAATCGTGACCGGGGGTCTCCCAACACCTCCCCCTTTTTAGAGTTGATACGGCTCATACCTCGTGGGTGGTCTTCGAATTCGTGAAGACTTACGAAGCATCGGTTGTTGCTCTTGAGGATTGCTCTTGGGTTGACCTTGAGTCGGCATCTGTTGATTTGGTAGTTCTGGTGACAAAACTTCAGCCCCAACGTCCGCCTGTGACACTGCACCTGGTAGGTTACAGCTTTCTATGAGAATGTTGAGCGGAATCTGGACCTCCACTGCTTCCGTGCCCTAATGCTCTGGTTGATGACGACTTCGCATTTGATTACAGTGAGACCGGATCAAGGACTTCTTCTCCGGTAACCAGATATTATACATCACCTTTCCAAGACGCTCGATCACAGTACCGGCTTCCCAGTACCACTTGTTGTTCCGGAACACCTTGGCCCACACGGAGTCCTGAGGATGATAGCGCCTTTCCTTTGTTCCGTGTTTGCGGTTGAACTGATGTTCTTGTATGGTGTTTTCGGATTTGTTTATCGATGTAGGTAGGCGAAGCAGCTCTAGTGATGTGCGAACTGCTCGGCCAAGCAGAACCTCGGCAGGAGATTTCCCATCAGGAGCGTTGCGACAAGGCGTTGACCTGTAGCACAGCAGGAACGTGTCGATAGCTTCGTCTGCGGTTCCTGCCCCTGCAGAAATTTTTCAAAGAGCTCGCTTGAAGGTGTCGACGAACCTCTCTGCAAGCCCGTTGCTTTGTGGATGAAACGGTGCTGTTCTCAGTTGAATGATGGCGTTGCTGGAACAGAAGGACTCGAATTGCTCGCTGGTAAATTGAGTCCCATTATCCGTGACCAGTGTTTCCGGGTATCCAAATCTGGCGAAAATACCCCGAAGCATGTGCAAGGTAGCTGCAGTGGTGATGTCCTTCGTCTGGATAACCTCGGGCCACTTTGAGAAAGCGTCCACCAGGATGAGATAGTATTGCCCTCAAACAGGACCGGCGTAATCCAGATGTACTCGCTGCCACGACTTTTTCGGAGATGGCCAGGATTCCAGGTTAGTCTTCCAGTCGGTCTTCGCTACGTTGGCACAATCGTTGCACTTCCCAACGGTTTTGGCAACGTCATCGTCGATGTTAGACCAAAAGACATACTGGCGTGCAATCGATCGCATACGTTCCACACCAGGGTGCCCCTTGTGCAGCTGCTGCAACACTCGTTTACGGTAAGCTTGCGGAATCACCATTCGTTCACCATACATCAAGCATCCTTCGATAACTGACAGGGCATTACGGCGCAGGTAAAACTGCTGAATTTGCGAGTCCGAAATGCACGTCTTCGTAGGCCATCCGTTGTGGACGTGACGGATAACTTGCTGCAATGTGCCATCGACTCCAGTTTCTGTAGTGATTTGCTTGAATGAGAGCGGTAAGCCATCTAGCGCTTGGTTGACAACGCTTTTGACTGTTCGCTCTAACTCCATAGTTGCAATCACGAACTCCTCCTCTGGCCGAATGTTGCTGTTAATGAGACGTGACAGTACATCGGCATGTCCAAAGCTGTCCGTGGAAATGTAGCGAAGCGTACAGGAGAAGAGTAAGTGCCCACCTTTGCAGTCTGTTTGCCGTGTAAGTGGGGATACCCTTCTTAGCTCCGAAGATGGAAAGAAGTGGTTTGTGATCCGTTTCCAACGTAAATCGACGTCCGAACAGCATCCGATGGAATTTGGTAACTGCGAACACCAATGCCAAACCTTCCTTCTCGATCTGGATGTACTTGCTTTCTGCTGCTGTTAGGCTGCGAGGCATGCCCGAACTGTTCCGTTGGGAAACCTATGTGCGATCCGGGCTCCCAATCCGTACATCGAAGCATCTGCTGACACAACCATTTCCACGTTTGGATTGTAGTGCGTCAACAGTAGCGGTGATCGGAGAATTTCACGAAATCGGTCGAACGATCGTTGACATTCGGCAGTCCACTCGAATTTAGTTCCAGCTTTGAGCAACTGGTCCATGGGATGTCGCAAACGGCGCATTTCCGTCACGTACTTGCCGTAATAGTTCACGGCGCCCAAGTATGAACGGAGCGTCGGAACATCGTGCGGCGGCGGCATATTGATGATAGAAGCGACTTTGTCCGGATCTGGTCTGATACCGTTGGCGTCCAGAATCTGTCCCAAGTGTTTCACTTGCTTCATCCCATACGTACACTTCTCGATGCGCACCGTGAACCCATACTCTCGAAGCCGTTGTAGAACGAAAGAAAGATTCCGATGATGCTCTTCTTCAGTCTTTCCGCCCACTATGATGTCATCCAAATAAACAGCTGCACAGTCGAGACCAGCAAGCATCGTGTCCATCAACTGCTGAATCGAACCCGGGGCTGACTTGATACCGGGTGACAGTCGGGTAAATTGGAACAAACCCTTGTGGGTGTTAATGGTGAGAAGTGGCTGGCTCGCTTCATCAACTGCTCCTTGTAGGTATGCGTCGGAGAGATCGATATGGCTGAAGATCCGACAGTTAGCCATCTTTGCGAAGATGTCCTCTGGTAGCGGCAGCGGATATTGGTTGGGTTCAAGGACACTGTTCAGGCCCGTTGAATAATCGGCGCATATACGGACGGCACCATTCGGCTTCCGTACATCGACGATGGGCGCTGCCCAATATAAAAATACACTTTCTTGAGAATGCCGAGACCTTGAAGACGATTCAGCTCGTCCTCTACCACACTCTCCATGCTGTAAGCAACCGGTCGTTTTGGTCTGAACACCGGCTTGGGGTTCCCCTTCAACACCAGCAGAACCGGCGTCTTGTTGCAAAGGCCCACTGCCGAAGTGAAAACCTCCGGGAACTGAGCTTGGAGTTTCACTACATTCTGCGATTGCTGTGCACTAACGTGGTTACAGTAGGTAGATATCGGCTGATTCCACAAACTGAACAAACCCATCCAATCGATGTCTAAAATGTCAATATTGACATTTGGATTAGCGACGTAACACTTACCCTCTTTCGAGATTCCATTCAGTGTTACATTGCATCGCAGCTCGGATGTTAACTGCAACTGCTCGCCTGAGGCAGTTCAGGCACTGCAAACTGCTGGTTTCGCTTTCGGTCGACCAAGTTTTATCCACGACCGATGCGAGATGATTGAAATGTCAGACCGTGTGTCCAACTGAAGACGGAGCGGAACAATGTTGACGTGAAGCTGCACGAACTTTCGCCCTTCGCTGACCTTCTGAACGGTGACGGTCTTCGAAGGTGGATTCCGCTTTGTGTTATTTTTGTTCGACTGGTTATTGTTTTGTTTGCTAGTCGAAGTTTTTGACGAAAAACATGCATTCCTTCGCATGCCCAGCAGGGTGTCCGTGGCTGTTCCCGACTGGCGCTGCTACTGGCCGAAAACGGTGGTTATTGTTTCGGTCTGAATCGCTGGTTGTGTGTGATTACGTTCACAGAGGAGGTTGAATTTTCCACTAGCACTGTGTCTTGTTTGAGGTTAACTAAAGAGTTACACTGCTCAACCACTTGTTGTAGGGTCAAGTCAGCTGCTCCGTTGAGTTTGTTGATTAGGCGCATCCGGATTTCTGCGTCGTCTTTTGACTTGAGGCCACTGACGAAGATGAGGCACTTGAATTGTTCCTCAGTCAATTCTGACAGCCTAAAATCAACACAAGCTTTGTTAACCTTGCACGAGTATGCCAGATAATCATCACTATCTTCTTTGGTTGTCTGGAAGCAATGATATCTGCACCAGAAGATGGATACGGCAGCTTCAAACAGCAACTTGAGCTTCTCGACGGTCTGCGCAAAAGTAAAATCCCTTGCGAAACTTGGCAAAATGAAGCTGTTGTATCGCTCGTGATCCGGTGGGCTTAGTTTTCGTAGTAGAAGCCTCACTTTGGCGGCGTCATCCAGTCTGGCGGCATCTCTATCTCAGAGATATCGGCATAGCGAGAAAACCACGCGTCGAAAGTGTGATCATTGTCTTTGTCGAAGACAAATTCCACCATGTTGCTTGATAGGGAATCCAGCACAATTTGATTGTGAGACAAACCTTGGACAGCATTTTGTGTTTCCACCAGCTGCCGGGACATCTGCTGCATGAGCGATTGTTGATTAGCGAGAATCTGCAACACCGCCTCCGATACGTCTCGTGGTTGTCCCGGTTGTCCCGGATTTCTCTCCGCCATCGCTGATTTTCTTGCACTTTACCGCACTGACCGAAAATGCTGTTTTTTTTCTCGAAAAACGCGCCCGAAACAGCAAAACTTCTACAGCCTCGTCGCCACTGTTGCAATAGTGGGGGTTCGGCAGATTGATCGACTCGCCTTTAGTGATAAAAAAGTAAATTTAATAACGACTTAAAATTGACGGTACAAAAACGCGTGTAGCTCTGCTACTATTGTAGTTTATTCTCTTCTATGACAAACTCGGTACATCCGGTCGCCGATGACCTCGACGGCATCTGTCATGCTGACACCTGTCAGCTGATGAGCCTATGTGGTGAATGGTGACCGGGAGACAAACCTTATCCACTCTCTCATTTCTGCTACCCTCCGCGAGGTTTGATAAATTAAATAGATGAAGATTCGTATTAGTTACACGAAGAATGTGTGCAACATTGCGCAAAACTATCCGACATTTTTAGAAAATGTTATCAAATGGCTCATCCCTTTATAAATCTAGCACCACTGCTGCAAGTGATCGTAATATGATGTGACTTTCTTTTAGTGTACTCTAACTGTTAATCTTAGTCAGTTGATGTCTTTACGATTGTTACCCAGCTTAGCATGAAGATTCTTTAAAGTGACAAACCATGTTCCAAAACTTACTGTGAAGATACAAGAAAGTCGTGAAAAATTATTTTTTGTTAGTTTAAAATAGCATTATCCATATCTTATAAACTATTTGAGATAGATAGTTTATGTCTTGGGCAAAGTTATTGGATTTGAGTTTATCTGAAACATTGTCAAATACCCCAAAAACCCATTTCTTCGAAGTTAGACTGTTTTAGCGATTATAAAATTATATCCATTCAAAATTCGGAATAATGAAATTATCTGTATCTAGGTAACGAGTTGACTTATAAATATGGTAAATACATCAAAGGTAATTCAATGTACTTTAAGGAAAAATTAGCAATACAAATAATTTCTCTTTGTTTCTAATGAAAATTCGCAAATATGATAAATACATCAAATCAAAAGTAATTCAATGTTCTTTAAGGGAAAAATATCAATACAAATCATTTCTCTTCGTTTCTAATGAAAATTCGCACTTTCTTCTTGATTCTGTCCATCAAACGCTGCACACCTCTGGAGCCAACTTCCTTGGCACATTTTGGTCATCTGAGTCGCGTCCGAGCCATTTTTCCATTTTTCTTAAGCTTCCGCTTCATTATTGTACAAAATCTCTCGAATTTTTGGCCAGGAAGCTGTCGAGCAATTCCATACGAAATCGAAGGTCGATTTTCTCTTATATTTTTTATTTGGCTAAAATTTTGGATATGCATTCTTTGTGATCAAAAGAGACTACTTGTATCATAAGTTTATTTATTTATTTATTTATTTCGTTTAGCAAATGTAGACTACATATAAAAATCAAATTGCCATTTTTACTCTAGCCTTACTTTTGAGAAGGGACTAAGCAAAAATCCCTTGAAAATTTAGAATAATATACGTTTTAGGAACGGTGGGTCCGATTGATTTGGTGTCTTCAGCAATGTTTTTGGTAATTATAAGTGTAAAATAAAAATGTAAAAAAATGTAAAAATATGACAATTATTATGTTATCTGGATCGATCACGGAGTGGACATGACTAATACTGCTTGAAATTGACAATAGGTGATTTCGAGCGTTCTTACGCCTGGAATTGGTCACCAAGTTGAATTATCTTGATCCGATTATGATAAATATCAATATATCATATTCGTGCTGAACTGGTGAAATTAATTCAAAAACGTGCCTAATCCACCTAGCACTGAGTGATACTTTTTTTATCAATCCGCATGTGTTTTTTGCATGAATATTCTTCGGTGTTTTAGTTCTCATGACACAGCATGGTAAGTAACCAGGAAAATCGGTAGAACGAGGAAAAAGTCGGGAATTTGGTTTTACCGGGAAAAACCGGGAAAAAATCGAGAATTTAATGCAAATCCGGGAAAAAATCGAGAATTGTGGTGCAAATCCGGGAAAAAATTTACTTGTAATCTAAGTAACAATTTTCAGCACCATGATTTTCCTGACGCAACAAATGAAAAGTTGAAGGCAATGTTGTGTTTAAACTAGAAGTTCAGTACAAGTTTTGAAACATCTTATTGTCCCACACAGGTTCAATGGTGCACAATCCATTGAAAATGGGACCAACATCTCATGTCTTAACGGTTTTTGTATGGGTTTGAAAGCAATTTTAAATCAATAAGAGCTCTCTTAGTTGTCATCATTAACAGCACAATGAATGCGCATACTGAAAAATAAGGATAATTTGGATGCTTCTGCTAGATTTGTATTGAATTTCGACAAATATTAGAAATGGTTTAAAGTGCAAATGACAGTTTCTCTATGTTTATTTTCTCTTTCAATTATTACTATGTTTATTTTCTCTTTCTATTATTCCTGTATTTTCCAACCTTTTTTCAACAGCAGATCGAAAGTTGATAGTTTCAGTCGTTATTCTCTGCAAAGTGTAAGATAGAAGGATTGCCGATAGGAACGTAATAACCGAAAGAGAGAGTAAAGAAAGAGGAACTATCATTTGCACTTAGGACGTTTTTTAGTGTTTGTCTTCAAATTTCAGAATGCATAATGGTAAAAGTAGTACCAGGTAACATGTTTAATAACTTTTTTCTTAGGAGCCGTGTTTTTAGTTGCCAGCTAATGATTCCCCTAATTCCATCAAAATTTGTCTCAGTAATGTTAAATGGTGAGAATACTTTATCAGTGGCTTATGCTTATGGCAGTTGGAAACAAATTGCTGTCTCAGTTGCAACGTCGAAACGGTTCTGATATCATACCATATAAGCAGTGCACAACCCGTAAATTTTGTCACGAGACGCCACTGGTTGTGTTGTTCTTTAGTTCATTAATTTCTAATTTTCAACTTTATACTTTTTCCAGACTATACCAGGCTAAAAAAGTATTGGAATACTCTAGAGATGGTCAGTCCGCGAACGGCCCAAAAGAACTAGTTCTCTTCGAAGATTGAATGAACTGTAGTTCTTTATTGAAGAATGATAGCTCTCTATTCTTCTCAATGGAAATAAATGTAATCGAGTTCTTTGAATATGTATACAAATAAGTTGCGTTCTTCGTACGTTTGCTGGTTTGAGGAATGATTGTTGAACACATGCAAATGACTGTTGAATCTGTTTACTACAAAATATAATGTGTTGCTCTCATATTATTTTCGAAGCAACATACAAAGTTTCAGACTGATCACTTTCATCACCGTTGGTCAGATATGTTTCTTGTTTTGTTACATCGAAGCTACTGGCGAAATAAAAGACAAAATAAAGATGGAATACATTGGGCTGGATGGTACTGTTAATTCTGAAGACGTGCGTTTGGACAAAGTGGGGATAGGATTTTTAATCGTAGTTTCAAGGAGATACCCGAAAAATACTTATTTCTCAACTCTTGATGTTTTTGCTTTTCTCATATAAAAAGGTTATGCAATCACTGTGAAAATCGACTTTTGAACCGGGGCCCGGAGCCGAGTGTCACTTACCATTTCACTCAGTTCGTCGAGTACGCAAAATGTCTATGTGTATGTGTGTGTGTTTTTTTTATAAGGTGAAATACCTTATGTACTTTCCCAGCTCACGCGCTCGGTAGTTGTAAAGCTACCGCTATTGTGAACCAGCTAGTGGGACTGGCTAAACCTTACCCACTAAAACACCTTGGACATCTTGCCTCGATCCCCCTATGTGTGTGTATGTAACGTTTTTTTGCACTAACTTTTCTCGGAGATGGCTGAACCGATTTTCACAAACTTAGATTCAAATGAAAGGTCTTGTGGTCCCATACAAAATTCCTGAATATTATTTGGATTCAACTTCCGGTTCCGGAATTAAGGGGTAAAATGTGCAAAAAATTGAGAAAATAAGTGCACCAACTTTTTTCGGAGATGGCTGAACCGATTTTCACAAACTTAGATTAAAATAAAAGCTCTTTAGGTCCTATACTAAATTCCTGAAATTCATTTAGATTTGATTTCCGGTTCCGGAGTTATGGGGTAAAATGTGCAACAAAATAAAAATATATTTTCTAAGTTTTCTCATAGATAACGCGACCGATTTTTACAAACGTAGGTTCAATTGAAAGGTCCTGGGGTTAAAATATAGGGTAAAATGTGTTAACAATTTTATACCATCACTGAAAAGTGCGAAAAACCGTAAAAATTTTTCTAAATAAACGTCAAATTATCTCCAATTGATAGTTTTTATTAGTAGACGGTCAAACAAACCGATTTCAGTTATTCTTTCAAGAATCGAAGAAAATTATTGAAGAATAGCTCAGTACTATATATGATATGATGATATATGATATGATATGAGTAAGGCATCATTACACCACTAGGTGGATTGAAACAAATGGCTCATCCCTTTATAAATCTAGCACCACTGCTGCAAGTGATCGTAATATGATGTGACTTTCTTTTAGTGTGCTCTAACTGTTAATCTTAGTCAGTTGATGTCTTTACGATTGTTACCCAGCTTAGCATGAAGATTCTTTAAAGTGACAAACCATGTTCCAAAACTTTCTGTAAAGATACAAGAAAGTCGTGAAAAATTATTTTTTGTTAGTTTAAAATAGCATTATCCATATCTTATAAACTATTTGAGATAGATAGTTTATGTCTTGGGCAAAGTTATTGGATTTGAGTTTATCTGAAACATTGTCAAATACCCCAAAACCCCATTTCTTCGAAGTTAGACTGTTTTAGCGATTATAAAATTATATCCATTTAAAATCCGGAATAATGAAATTATCTGTATCTAGGTAACGAGTTGACTTATAAATATGGTAAATACATCAAAGGTAATTCAATGTACTTTAAGGAAAAATTAGCAATACAAATAATTTCTCCTTGTTTCTAATGAAAATTCGCAAATATGATAAATACTTCAAATCAAAAGTAATTCAAGGTACTTTAAGGAAAAATTAGCAATACAAATCATTTCTCTTTGTTTCTAATGAAAATTCACAAATATGATTAATACATCAAATCAAAAGTAATTCAATGTACTTTAAGGAAAAATTAGCAATACAAATCATTTCTCTTTGTTTCTAATGAAAATTCACAAATATGATTAATACATCAAATCAAAAGTAATTCAATGTACTTTAAGGAAACAATATCAATACAAATCATTTCTCTTCGTTTCTAATGAAAATTAGCACTTTCTTCTTGTTTCTGCCCATCAAACGCTGCACACCTCTGGAGCCAACTTCCTTGGCACATTTTGGTCATCTGAGTCGCGTCCGAGCCATTTTTCCACTTTTCTTAAGCTTCCGCTTCATTATTGTACAAAATCTCTCGAATTTTTGGCCAGGAAGCTGTCGAGCAATTCCATACGAAATCGAAGGTCGATTTTTTCTTATTATTTTTATTTGGCTCAAATTTTGGATATGCATTCTTTGTGATCAAAAGAGACTACTTGTGTCATAAGTTTATTTATTTATTTATTTATTTCGTTTAGCAAATGTAGACTACATATAAAAATCAAATTGCCATTTTTACTCTAGCCTTACTTTTGAGAAGGGACTAAGCAAAAATCCCTTGAAAATTTAGAATAATATACGTTTTAGGAACGGTGGGTCCGATTGATTTGGTGTCTTCAGCAATGTTTTTGGTAATTATAAGTTATATGTAAAAAAATGTAAAAATATGACAATTATTATGTTATCTGGATCAATCACGGAGTGGACATGACTAATACTGCTTGAAATTGACAATAGGTGATTTCGAGCGTTCTTACGCCTGGAATTGGTCACCAAGTTGAATTATCTTGATCCGATTATGATAAATATCAATATATCATATTCGTGCTGAACTGGTGAAATTAATTCAAAAACGTGCTTAATCCACCTAGCAGTGAGTGATACTTTTTTTTATCAATCCGCATGTGTTTTTTGCATGAATATTCTTCGGTGTTTTAGTTCTCATGACACAGCATGGTAAGTAACCAGGAAAATCGGTAGAACGAGGAAAAAGTCGGGAATTTGGTTTTACCGGGAAAAACCGGGAAAAAATCGAGAATTTAATGCAAATCCGGGAAAAAATCGAGAATTGTAGTGCAAATCCGGGAAAAAATTTACTTGTAATCTTAGTAACGATTTTCAGCATCATGATTTTCCTGACGCAACAAATTAAAAGTTGAAGGCAATGTTGTGTTTGAACTAGAATTTCAGTACAAGTTTTGAAACATCTTATTGTCCCACACAGGTTCAATGGTGCACAATCCATTGAAAATGGGACCAACACCTCATGTCTCAACGGGTTTTGTATGGGTTTGAAAGCAATTTTAACTCAATAAGAGCTCTCTTAGTTGTCATCATTAACAGCACAACGAATGCGCATACTGAAGAATAAGGATAATTTGGATGCTTCTGCTAGATTTGTATTGAATTTCGACAAATATTAGAAAAGATTTAAAGTGCAAATGACAGTTTCTCTATGTTTATTTTCTCTTTCAATTATTACTATGTTTATTTTCTCTTTCAATTATTCCTGTATTTTCCAACATTTTTTAACAGCAGATCGAAAGTTGATAGTTTCAGTCGTTATTCTCTGCAAAGTGTAAGATAGAAGGATTGCCGATAGGAACGTAATAACCGAAAGAGAGAGTAAAGAAAGAGGAACTATCATTTGCACTTAGGACGTTTTTTAGTGTTTGTCTTCAAATTTCAGAATGCATAATGGTAAAAGTAGCACCAGGTAACATGTTTAATAACTTTTTTCTTAGGAGCCGTATTTTTAGTTGCCAGCTAATGATTTCCTTAATTTCACCAAAATTTGTCTCAGTAATGTTAAATTGTGAGAATACTTTATCAGTGGCTTATGCTTATGGCAGTTGGAAACAAATTGCTGTCTCAGTTGCAACGTCGAAACGGATCTGATATCATACCATATAAGCAGTGCACAACCCGTAAATTTTGTCACGAGACGCCACTGGTTGTGTTGTTCTTTAGTTCATTAATTTCTAATTTTCAACTTTATACTTTTTCCAGACTATACCAGGCTGAAAAAGTATTGGAATACACTAGAGATGGTCAGTCCGCGAACGGTCCAAAAGAACTAGTTCTCTTCGAAGATTGAATGAACTGTAGTTCTTTATTGAAGAATGATAGCTCTCTATTCTTCTCAATGGAAATAAAAGTAATCGAGTTCTTTGAATATGTATACAAATAAGTTGCGTTTTTCGGAACGTTTGCTGGTTTGAGGAATGATTGTTGAACACATGCAAATGATTGTTGAATCTGTTTACTACAAAATATAATGTGTTGCTCTCATATTATTTTCGAAGCAACATACAAAGTTTCAGACTGATCACTTTCATCACCGTTGGTCAGATATGTTTCTTGTTTTGTTACATCGAAGCTACTGGCAAAATAAAAGACAAAATAAAGATGGAATACATTGGGCTGGATGGTACTGTTAATTCTGAAGACGTACGTTTGGACAAAGTGTGGATAGGATTTTTAATCGTAGTTTCAAGGAGATACCCGAAAAATACTTATTTCTCAACTCTTGATGTTTTTGCTCTTCTCATATAGAAAGGTTATGCAATCACTGTGAAAATCGACTTTCTTCAGCAATGTTTCTGGTAATTATAAGTTATATGTAAAAAAATGTAAAAATATGACAATTATTATGTTATCTGGATCGATCACGGAGTGGACATGACTAATACTGCTTGAAATTGACAATAGGTGATTTCGAGCGTTCTTACGCCTGGAATTGGTCACCAAGTTGAATTATCTTGATCCGATTATGATAAATATCAATATATCATATTCGTGCTGAACTGGTGAAATTAATTCAAAAACGTGCTTAATCCACCTAGCAGTGAGTGATACTTTTTTTTTATCAATCCGCATGTGTTTTTTGCATGAATATTCTTCGGTGTTTTAGTTCTCATGACACAGCATGGTAAGTAACCAGGAAAATCGGTAGAACGAGGAAAAAGTCGGGAATTTGGTTTTACCGGGAAAAACCGGGAAAAAATCGAGAATTTAATGCAAATCCGGGAAAAAATCGAGAATTGTAGTGCAAATCCGGGAAAAAATTTACTTGTAATCTTAGTAACGATTTTCAGCATCATGATTTTCCTGACGCAACAAATTAAAAGTTGAAGGCAATGTTGTGTTTGAACTAGAATTTCAGTACAAGTTTTGAAACATCTTATTGTCCCACACAGGTTCAATGGTGCACAATCCATTGAAAATGGGACCAACACCTCATGTCTCAACGGGTTTTGTATGGGTTTGAAAGCAATTTTAACTCAATAAGAGCTCTCTTAGTTGTCATCATTAACAGCACAACGAATGCGCATACTGAAGAATAAGGATAATTTGGATGCTTCTGCTAGATTTGTATTGAATTTCGACAAATATTAGAAAAGGTTTAAAGTGCAAATGACAGTTTCTCTATGTTTATTTTCTCTTTCAATTATTACTATGTTTATTTTCTCTTTCAATTATTCCTGTATTTTCCAACATTTTTTAACAGCAGATCGAAAGTTGATAGTTTCAGTCGTTATTCTCTGCAAAGTGTATGATAGAAGGATTGCCGATAGGAACGTAATAACCGAAAGAGAGAGTAAAGAAAGAGGAACTATCATTTGCACTTAGGACGTTTTTTAGTGTTTGTCTTCAAATTTCAGAATGCATAATGGTAAAAGTAGCACCAGGTAACATGTTTAATAACTTTTTTCTTAGGAGCCGTATTTTTAGTTGCCAGCTAATGATTTCCTTAATTTCACCAAAATTTGTCTCAGTAATGTTAAATTGTGAGAATACTTTATCAGTGGCTTATGTTTATGGCAGTTGGAAACAAATTGCTGTCTCAGTTGCAACGTCGAAACGGATCTGATATCATACCATATAAGCAGTGCACAACCCGTAAATTTTGTCACGAGACGCCACTGGTTGTGTTGTTCTTTAGTTCATTAATTTCTAATTTTCAACTTTATACTTTTTCCAGACTATACCAGGCTGAAAAAGTATTGGAATACACTAGAGATGGTCAGTCCGCGAACGGTCCAAAAGAACTAGTTCTCTTCGAAGATTGAATGAACTGTAGTTCTTTATTGAAGAATGATAGCTCTCTACTCTTCTCAATGGAAATAAAAGTAATCGAGTATGTATACAAATAAGTTGCGTTTTTCGGAACGTTTGCTGGTTTGAGGAATGATTGTTGAACACATGCAAATGATTGTTGAATCTGTTTACTACAAAATATAATGTGTTGCTCTCATATTATTTTCGAAGCAACATACAAAGTTTCAGACTGATCACTTTCATCACCGTTGGTCAGATATGTTTCTTGTTTTGTTACATCGAAGCTACTGGCAAAATAAAAGACAAAATAAAGATGGAATACATTGGGCTGGATGGTACTGTTAATCCTGAAGACGTACGTTTAGACAAAGTGTGGATAGGATTTTTAATCGTAGTTTCAAGGAGATACCCGAAAAATACTTATTTCTCAACTCTTGATGTTTTTGCTCTTCTCATATAGAAAGGTTATGCAATCACTGTGAAAATCGACTTTTGAACCGGGGCCCGGGAGCCGAGTGTCACTTACCATTTCACTCAGTTCGTCGAGTACGCAAAATGTCTGTGTGTGTTTTTTTACAAGGTGAAATACCTTATGTACTTTCCCAGCTCACGCGCTCGGTAGTTGTAAAGCTACCGCTATTGTGAACCAGCTAGTGGGACTGGCTGAACCTTACCCACTAAAACACCTTGGACATCTTGCCTCGATCCCCCTATGTGTGTGTATGTAACGTTTTTTTTGCACTAACTTTTCTCGGAGATGGCTGAACCGATTTTCACAAACTTAGATTCAAATGAAAGGTCTTGTGGTCCCATACAAATTTCCTGAATATTATTTGGATTCAACTTCCGGTTCCGGAATTAAGGGGTAAAATGTGCCAAAAATTGAGAAAATAAGTGCACCAACTTTTTTCGGAGATGGCTGAGCCGATTTTCACAAACTTAGATTAAAATAAAAGCTCTTTAGGTCCTATACTAAATTCCTGAATTTCATTTAGATTTGATTTCCGGTTCCGGAGTTATGGGGTAAAATGTGCAACAAAATAAAAATATATTTTCTAAGTTTTCTCATAGATAACGCGACTTACAAATTTAATTTCAATTGAAAGATCCTGGGGTGGTGGTTAAAATATAGGGTAAAATGTGTTAACAATTTTATACCATCACTGAAAAGGGCGAAAACCCGTAAAAAAATTTCTAAATAAAAGTCAAATTATCTCCGATTGATAGTTTTTATCAGTAGACGGTCAAACAAACCGATTTCAGTTATTCTTTCAAGAATCGAAGAAAATTATTGAAGAATAGCTCAGTACTATATATGATAGATTGATATGAGAAAGGTATCATTACACCAATAGGTGGATTAAGACAGGTTTTTGTACATGTGATTTCAACTTAAAGCTTGAACGAGAGAAATATTTAAAAAAAACCTGAACATTGGCTATTTGGGCCTGTTTAAGTCTCGCGCACCGGGAAGAAAACCGGGAAATTGAAATCGCTACTTCACTTGTCACCCTAATGACATTATTTTAATGACCGTCGTTTTAAGATGCAGTTTTAGATTTCAGTTATTCCGACATTACCATGTAATGTCGAAACTGCAAATCGGATCGAATTTGAATTTAACGTGTTACAATCGGTTGAACATTCCATGATATGTCGAAGTAAGTTCCACTTTAAAGTTTACGGTTATTTACGTTACTATCAGAACCGGTATTCAGGAACCAGCATAACATAAAAGAATTCGTATAGCCATAATTTAATATGACGAATGAATTGCAATTGTTTTGAGTCCAACTTGGAAGCTCTTTTGGGATGGTAATCTTCTACAACGGTTTGAATTTTAAAAACTCATCACCCTGTAATTCCAGAATCGGAAGTCAGAATTAGATAAAATTCATTAATTTTGTATGGGACCATAAATTCTTTAATTTTAATTTTTGCTTTTGAAGTTCGATTTGACCTTTTTTGAGAAAACGATTGAGCTTTAAGAAACGATTCGATACTGGAACCGGAATTCGAAAATCCGTGTAGCCGAAGTCAGTTAAATTCACTTGAGAAGCTTGATTCAAAATGTTTAAAAATCAGTGTAGACATCTTTGAGAAATCGTAGGGCGAATTAAATGTTTTGAATACCTTCCCAATCGAAAACTGAATACTAAAACTGAAATAAGTTTATTTGGTTATCGACTATCCAAATCTGCAAACCAGATTAATTTATGCGAAATAGACATTTTTATACTAATCACCCTGTATCCCCTAAACCGGAAGTTGGATCTGACTAAAAAGCCAGATGTTTTATAGGATCTTAAGACTTTTTATTTGAATCTTAGATGGTTCTTAGATTTCATTCGAATCTTAGATCGGTTCAGCCATCTACGAGAAAAATGAGTTGCATCATTTTAAATTTGTTTCACATATCATCCTGTGGTTCCGCAAGCAGAAGTCGGATACAAACGTAATTCAGGAAGCTTGTTTGGGAGTATACGACTTTTCATATGAATCTGAGTTTATAGAAAACGAGAAAATTTAGTTAAATTATTTGTCACACACGTATTTGCTCATCTCGACGAACTGATTCGAATGGTATATGGGTGTAACGTTCTTTAGCATTTATTGCTTTAAGTAGTTTGAATAAATATTATTATGGAATTACTTTCAACATGAAAATGCTGCCATCATCTGGTTTACATGTTATATTCGAACGATTAGATTGCCGAAAACGAACCATGCGAAAATCGGTCCGAAGCAAAAAGTCATGAAAAAAGATGCTGTACACAGTCTTTTTGGTATTTAGAAACAATTGTATGTTACAGTATTAAAGATCGTGTTTCACGTTGCTCCCAAGCTTTGCTTAGTCATACAGCGCTCAAAACTCCTACTGCTGGAATAGGGGAATAAGTCGCTTACACAAAAATATCGATGTTTCCGTTAAAAATGGACGGATTTCAACAATCCATGGCTTTGTTGGATAGCTACTACCGTGCGGAATCTAAGTCTAAAAACATATTTTGTTTCTATTTTTTCGCATTTCGCCATCGGCTCATCAGTGCTTAAAGCATTTCAAATTGAACTGCCATCTCGTTCCTAGCAGTTCAACTTAAATCGCAACAGGTGTTATATTATTTCTGATGTCTCAGGCGTAAACGATTGACGGCTTATTACTGGCCGTCGCAGAATGTGAACATTTAGGGGTTTTGTTTGTTTGTGCAAAAAGCACATATTTTGTTTCTATTTCTTCGCTTTTCACCTTCGGCTCATCAGTGCTTAAGACCATCGTCCAAGTACCATGCGCGCGGGTGGTTTTAGGAAATTTTCGATGGAAAATTTGAAAAAATTGCCAAAACCAAAAACATACAGACCTTTGAAATACTTTTATCTGTCTGCAGGGTGAAAATGGCTGGAAAATTCGGAGGATTTTCCGAGTCTTATCAAAAATAGCTCGGAAAAATGAGCGTTTTTGTGATCTTTTGCAATTATCTGGAAAAATAATGCGATGACATGAATTTCTTTCAAATAAACCTCATGCTGGCTACAAGGACACATTTTTGGAAAAGATTTTCACGCTTTGCATGGAAAATCGATGAATTTCATATAACCGATTTCGATGTAATTTGACGATTTCGAAGTACTAAATGAAATACAAATTATTTTGCAACAATGCTGATTCAATTTATAAACGTAATAATTCAAGTTTTGTAAAGTTTTCAAAGTTTTTCACGGAATAAGATCAATTTTTCAATGAACTGAAGAAAATCCGCTTCAGTTTGAATGTGTGTGATATTGGTAGCAAAATCGAGAAGCATGCTAATTCTATGCAAGTCGAGGATTCAATATTGCTTTGTTGGTTGCATCGCTCCAGGCTGCTAGTATATTGAAGTCAAAATGTTGTCTCGCATTGTAATTGTATTGATGTAAATCTACAATGGCATGTTAGTTGTTCGTCAACTATAGACATCTTCGAAAAGTTATATTTATTATATTTTTACTAGAAACCTCAGAAACCAATTCCTGCTCTCAAAGAAGGAAATCAAATACTTCTTACAAATGGCGAAAAAGCTCAAAAACTTGCTCAGCAGTTCGAGAGTGTACACAATTTCAATTTGAACGTTGTGAGTCCTATTGAAAATTAAGTCTCAGTGAAATATGATCATATTTCAACCCAAGTGTTATCACAAGATGACATTATTGAGACGAATTTTGATGAAATTAAATCAATTATTAGTGTTTAGTGTAACAAAACAAACGAAACAAAACTATTTCTTTACAGTGTATTGTCCCTGGTTCAGTATTTGACAGGTAGTTTTTTTTTTTTGTGTCATGTTGGCACCCATTTTTTAAGATAAGTGCGCAGTAAAAATTTTCTCAGAAGAAGAAACAAGTGCAAATCAACCGACGCGTGATGACGTGTTTTTTACTTGCAACGAATAAATTAATTTTATACAGTCCACTTGATTGCGTTTTATTGAATCTAAGAAACATTGGTCCATCGAGCCGGATTCAAAAGCCGCGAGTGAACAAAAAAGTGATTTTAGAGGCATCGCTTGGATAATTTTGTTGTTTGCGTGCGAAGTGACGCGAATCGAAGAATAAAGCAAGCAGTGTCGTTGAAAAAATTGATGCTTGGTTGCATATAAACCGTGACATGATCACGGAACGAATTGATTTGTGAAAGATTGTGACATACCTTCAGGGATAGTGATTTTCGATTTCGACGCTGTTGACGCCATGTTGGAAAAATGGGAAGCAGTGAATTGATTCCATGAGCGCATGGAAAAAGTTTGAATCGTACAAAAGGTCATGCTTGTGAAGTGATCGGTAGAAATAGAAGTGAAAAAACTGTTTGATAAAACGAGTGCCGAAATATCTTGACGCATAATGATGCTAAGATCCGGTGGAAAAAAGTTGATTTTCAATGCCGTTCCGTCTCCATTAGCAAAAAGTTCGCCAGTGCTGTCAGTGCATGAGCAACGTGAAGAACAAGAAACACAGAAAAATAAAATAAAGATGGAAGAAAGTGTAGATGCGCTGAGCCGTTGTTGTCGTGTGGCGCAGGCAAAGGTGACGCGAATAAGGAGAGTCATTGAATTGGCAAATGTTGATCATCGAAAATTCAGTGTTCATGCGCTGAGTCTTTATCTTAAAACGACTGACTCAGCATACGACGAGTTTAACGATTTTCATAATCGCATCTGCCTTGCGGATCCAGCAAAAGCGGGTGAGTTCGAACCAGTTTTTCTCGAATTTGAGGAGTTATATGAATTTACACGAATCGCTCTATGTGAGATGTTGCAAGCATATGAGGACGAAAAAACAGCCGCCGATAAAGCTATAGCTGTTGCTGGTAGGGGGAGCAGTGGCAGCACTCAACCAGGCAGCAGTGGTATGAATTTTCCAATGGCATTCCCACAAACGATTGTCCTACAACAAACAGCACTTCCTGTCTTTGATGGTCGGTATGAGAATTGGTTTAAGTTTAAGCAGATGTTTTGTGATATCGCCGATAAATGCACCGCGGATTCCGCAGCGACCAAACTACACTATCTCGACAAGGCATTGATCGGGAAAGCACATGGGGCTATTGATCAACAGATTATAAGGGATAATGACTACGAAGGTGCATGGAGGTCGCTTACTGAACAATTCGAAAACCTTCCCGCGTTGATAAATGAAACAATAGCTAGATTATTGAACTTGAAACCCATGACTTTGGAATCATTCTCTCAGTTGAAAACGCTGACCGATGATGTCGAGAAATGCGTAAGTTCTCTAGCATATCATGATCTAAAAATGGACAAACTGTCTGAGGCAATGATTACGAATTTGACTGCTTCTAGATTGGACGAAAACACGCGAAAGGTATGGGAATCAAGTGTAAAACGTAAAAGTTTGCCTTCGTACAAAGACATGATTGCTGTATTACGGAATCAGCAGTCCGTATTGGAACGATGCGAAAAGGCGAAACCAGCACAGAAGAATCGTTATCAAAATCCTATGTCTCGATCTGAGAATTATTCCGGTTCTAGTAAAGCTCACACGAGTACAGTGGGTAAGACTGACGACAGCTGTTTGGTATGCGATGAGAATCACGATATTGAGAGTTGTGAAATGTTCAGAAAGCTAAACGTAAATGCTCGATATAATAGAGCACGACAGATTGGGCTTTGTTTTACTTGTCTGAAAAAAGGTCATAGAACAGCAGATTGCAATTCTGAGAAAAAATGTTCAATGTGTTCTCGAACGCACAATGTGCTGTTGCATCCTGAAGACAAGAAATCCCAAAATAAGGATATGAATATCAACGAAGAATCTACTAAGCGAGTGGATATTCCGACACCGACTGCAACGACATGCACTGTGTCTTGCAGCTCTAGTGAAACAACAACACAAATATTATTAGCAACTGCGATTGTTGATGTTTTGGATGTAAATGGATTGGAGCACAAATGTCGAGTGTTATTGGACTCGGGTGCCATGGCAAACTTCATGTCACAACGATTTGTGGATCTTCTGAGCCTAAAGAGGAAGTCGGCGAATGTTCCTGTGGTAGGAGTCAATGGGATGAAAACATTGGTGAAATTTAAAGTTCATGCGAAAGTTCGGTCAAGAACGTCAAACCACACTTTCTGCCTGGATTACTTGATTGTTCCAAAAGTTACTGGAACATTGCCTACTGCTAGAGTGGAGATTCAAAACTGGCCAATACCGCATAACTTGGCGTTGGCAGATCCATATTTCCATGAACCGAGCCGTATCGATCTGTTAATAGGTGCTGAAATGTTTTACGATTTATTGTACCAGGATAAGATTAACATGTCTGTGGACCTGCCGGTGCTACAAGACAGTTCATTAGGATGGCTAGTATCGGGGCGCGTAGCTGATTTGAAACTGATTTCCACTGTTCGTATGTGTCATGCAGTGTCCAAGGAGTCGTCTAAACAAGAATTGACTGAAATGTTGAAGCGGTTTTGGTTGATTGATGAACAGAGTCATTCTGTGTTGGATCAAGGAGAGGATGAAGAGTGTGAGCGACATTTCATTCAAACACATCAACGCAGCGAAAGTGGTCGCTACACCGTACGACTACCGTTTCGAGAGAGTATCGGCGAACTTGGAGATTCCAAAGCAGTAGCAGAAAAGAGATTCACGCAGTTAGAACGCAGATTTGATAGGAATCCTATAATGAAACAGCAATATAAGGCATTCATTGACGAATACATCGCTCTGGGTCATGCTCGAATTATTGATGAAAAATGTGACGACGAAAGCAAGGGATATTTCCTACCGCATCATTGTGTGCTTAAGCCAGAAAGTTCCACGACAAAACTAAGGGTAGTATTCGATGCATCATCAATGAGCTCTACGAATCTGTCGCTGAATGATGTTATGATGACAGGACCCACAGTGCAACCCACGTTGTTTGATATTGTTTTGAGATTTCGTATTCCCAAATATGTCTTTACTGCCGATGTATCAAAAATGTATCGCCAAGTTCAGGTCCACAAAGACGATTGCAAATATCAGAAAATTCTGTGGAGAGACGATAGAACTGAACCATTAAGAACAATTGAATTACAAACTGTCACGTATGGAACATCGGCAGCCCCGTTCTTGGCCACCAGATCCCTGAACCAACTGGCGATTGACGAACAGATGAATTATCCCGAAGCTAGTAGCAAGGCATTGAAAAGCTTCTATGTAGACGACGTACTGACAGGATCGGATGATCTGGAAGAGGCGAAGAAGCTACAACGTGACTTAACTGAAATGTTAATGCGAGGAGGTTTTGAGCTACGAAAGTGGTGCGCCAACAATGCTGCTATCTTGGATGAGATTCCCGTTGAATTTTGTGAGAAACAACTTGATTTTGAAAACCATGATGTGAATGGTGTCATCAAAACACTCGGATTGTTATGGAATCCAGTTGATGACGTGTTTGTATTTCATGCGAAGCCTATGGATGATTCCTTTAAATCTTTCACAAAACGTCAAATAATGTCGGAAATCGCACGATTGTTCGATCCTCTCGGATTACTAGCACCAGTTGTGGTGATAGGAAAACTCGTAATGCAGCAACTTTGGAAGGAGGAAATCAATTGGGATGACATCGTCTCTGGTGAACCGTTGAACGTGTGGAGAAAATTCAGGTCAGAGCTGTGTGCTATTAGTGAATTGAAGATTCCGAGAAACGTCACAGTGAGTGGCACAGCACAACATGAAATTCATGGGTTTGCGGATGCATCCATGAAGGCATACGGTAGTTGTATATATTTGAGAAGTGTGAGAAAAGATGGATCTGCTGAATTGAGATTATTGTGTGGCAAATCAAGGGTTGCGCCCTTGAAGGAATTAAAGCGAAAACAAAAGGGAGAATCGGATCCAACTAAAATGACAATACCTCGCTTGGAGCTTTGCGCAGCAAACCTTCTAGCCGAGCAAGTGACAAAGGTAATGCCTGCAATAGACGTGACCATAAGTGACACAGTGCTTTGGTCGGATTCAAAAATTGTATTGTCATGGATTGCAAATCTGAAGCCTGAATCACCAATTTTTGTGTGCAACCGGATTTCCAACATTCGACAATTAACATGTACATATAAATGGAACTATGTGCCGACTACTATGAACCCAGCCGATCTTATCTCGCGTGGGATTTATCCGGCGACATTAACTTCTACAGACTTATGGTGGAGGGGCCCAAACTTTCTGCACACTTACGAGGCAAAACCGTCATATTACAATCATGAAATCCCAATGGAAGTTGAATCAGGCGAACTTCTCAAAATGGGATCATCTACGTTGATGGTGGCAACAGCCGTTTCAGAAAATGACTTAACGAGTGTAATTTCTAGATACAGTGATTTTCGTAAGCTAGAACGAGTATTTGCATATGTTGCCAGATTCGTCCATAACTGTAGACGACCAGCAGATCAGCGACGAGGTGGTGGTTTAACTATAAAGGAGTTTCGTGAGTCACAGTTATCTTTAATAAGGGCAGTTCAACTAACGGAGTTTAAAGACGAAATCAACTGTATTCTTAAAGGCTTACCAGTTAGCGGAACATTACGAAACATCAATCCAATATTTGATAAAGATTTGAGGCTTTTGAAAGTTGGTGGTCGATTACGATTTTCTAACTTATCAATTGATCAGAAACATCCTCTGATTCTACCCGAAAGGCATCATTTGACAGAATTACTAATCATTACCTTGCACCGTGAAAACTTGCATGTTGGATTGAACGGGTTACTTGCAATATTAAGGCAGAAATATTGGCCAGTGAAGGCTAAACGATGTATTTCTCGCATATTGAAGAGGTGTGTTCGGTGCTTTCGTGTAAATCCAAGGAATGTTCAACAGTTTATGGGTGATTTGCCGAGTTGCCGTGTAACACCCGCTCTGCCATTTATGAGAACTGGGGTGGACTACGCCGGTCCGGTATTTTTAAAGCAAGGACGATCCAAGGCACCATTGAAGGGATACATAGCACTTTTCGTCTGCATGACTACAAAGGCATTGCATCTTGAATTAGTGTCTTCATTATCAACTGATACGTTTTTAGGAGCTCTACATAGATTTGTTGGCAGACGAGGAAACGTTTCTGAGATATTTTCGGACAATGGCAAAAACTTTGTCGGCGCTGAACGCCAGCTGAAGGAACTTCGTCAGCTTCTTTCGTCACAGTCTCTGAAAATGAAAATTGATTCATTTTGCCAAGTACGAGGTATCTCTTGGCATTTTATACCTCCAAGGGCACCACATCAAGGAGGTCTTTGAGAAGCAGGCGTTAAAAGCGCAAAATATCATCTATATCGTGTATTGAAAGAAGCTCATTTAACCTACGAAGAGATGAGCACTCTTCTTGTGCAAATTGAGGCAATCCTAAATTCGCGGCCACTCTGTCCGCAATCAGATGACCCATTAGATTATGACGCATTAAGTCCCGCACATTTTCTGATTGGGCGAGAGTTGACAGCAATCGCAGAGCCCTTTTATACAGAGCTGGCAGAAAACCGACTATCGAGATACCAATTAGTTCAAAAATACAAACAGTGTTTTTGGCGACGTTGGTCTAATGAATATATTACGACACTTCAAATTAGAGGAAAATGGAATAAAACACCCACTGCAATTCGAAACGACTTGCTTGTAATCCTGAAGGAGGACGATGCACCACCGATGACCTGGCAACTAGGCCGAATTATTGAAGTCTACCCAGGAAATGACGGAATCATCAGAGTAGTAAAGGTTCGAACCAGTCGAGGGAACTACGTGAGACCGACAACCAAAATAGCCATCTTACCAATAGAAGACAATGATTAGCTAAAGTTTTGAGACTTACTCAACAGGGGGAGGATGTTTAGTGTAACAAAACAAACGAAACAAAACTATTTCTTTACAGTGTATTGTCCCTGGTTCAGTATTTGACAGGTAGTTTTTTTTTTGTGTCATGTTGGCACCCATTTTTTAAGATAAGTGCGCAGTATAAATTTTCTCAGAAGAAGAAACAAGTGCAAATCAACCGACGCGTGATGACGTGTTTTTTAGTTGCAACGAATAAATTAATTTTATACAGTCCACTTGATTGCGTTTTATTGAATCTAAGAAACAATTAGGAAACTTAAAAACATAAAGGCTCCTGGTAATGATGGAATTTTTAATATTCTTATTAAAAATCTTCCCGATGTTGCCTTGAGACTTCTGGTTAAAATTTTCAATAAGTGTTTTTCATTAGCTTACTTCCCAAAAAGATGGAAAAACGCTAAAGTAATTCCTATCCTCAAACCTGATAAAAATCCAGCAGAAACATCAAGTTATCGACCAATTAGCTTGCTTTCTACTATCAGTAAACTTTTTGAAAAAATTATCTTGTTGAGAATGATGTCTCATATAAATGAGAATTCATTTTTTTTACCAGAGCAGTTTGGATTTCGTCATGAACATTCAACTACTCATCAACTTGTCAGAGTAACGAACATGATAAAACGAATAAATTTTCTGGGTTATCCACTGGAGTTGCTCTTCTAGACATAGAAAAAGCATTCGACAGTGTTTGGCACAAAGGATTAATAGCAAAAATGTCTGATTTTCAGTTTCCTATTTATTTGATCAAAATGATTCAAAATTATTTAACTGATCGTACTCTTCAGGTTAGCTATCAGAATTGCTACCCGTGCGAGCCGGTGTTCCGCAGGGTTCGAGCGTAGCTCCAATCTAGTATAATATTTTCACTTCTGATCTTCCAAATCTACCCGTTGGTTGTCAGAAATCGCTATTCTGTGACGACACAAGTCTATTAGCCACAGGTAGAAATCTAAGAGTAATCTGCAGTCGCCTACAAAGAAGTTTAAATATTTTCAGTGATTATCTGTCAAAATAGAAAACTAAACCAAATGCAGCAAAAACGCAATTAATTATCTTTCCTCATAAGCCAAGAGCTTCTTTTCTTAAACCAAACAATAATCACATTCTCAAATTGAATGGCTTGGAATTGACATGGTCTGATCAAGCTAAATACTTAGGTTTAACGTATGACAAAAACTCACTTTCAAGGATCACATTGAAGGAATCCAGGCAAAGTGTAATAAATATATTATATGTTTATATCCTCTTATAAACAGAAATTCTAAGCTCTGTCTAAAAAACAAATTGTTAATTTATAAACAAATTTTCAGACCAGCCATGCTTTATGCAGTACCAATTTGATCAAGTTGTTGTTCCACCAGGAAGGAAACGCTTCAAAGGATTCAGAATAAAATTCTGAAAATGATTTTGAAGCGTCCTCCCTGGTTTAGTACAAATGAGTTACACAGGCTCACAAATATAGAACCATTAGGTGTAATGTCACATAATATTATAAGCAAATTCCGACAAAAATCGATGCAATCTTCAATTGTATCGATTCGCTCTCTGTATTAGTTAGTAAGCTAGTTTATAAGTTCCTTTTCCCCATTACACAATACAGATAGGTTTAGAATTTTCCCTACACAAAAACCTCAGAATTGCAAATATATATATATATATATATATATATATATATATATATATATATATATATATATATATATATATATATATATATATATATATATATATATATATATATATATATATATATATATATATATATATATATATATATATATATATATATATATATATATATATATATATATATATATATATATATATATATATATATATATATATATATATATATATATATATATATATATATATATATATATATATATATATATATATATATATATATATATATATATATATATATATATATATATATATATATATATATATATATATATATATATATATATATATATATATATATATATATATATATATATATATATATATATATATATATATATATATATATATATATATATATATATATTGGAAAGCTTTTCTAAACTTAATTATAGCAAGTTGGGCTGACCACACTGTCTTACAGCTAAACTTTTCATATCCATAATATTGAGAACTGTCATCGCCGCCACCTGAAATTCTTGAATTTCACCTTGACTTATCTAAATGTCATAACAATTCATATCAAAACAACAATGCGGACTAAAAATTTTGCTTTGTTAAGACACTATCCGAAAATTTTGCTTAGTTTTTCTCGTAGGGCAGCAGACACACTTTAGTGATGGGACGACGGATGATTCCTCTGCTGGTCTTCAATTCTACGACGCGGGTGAGTCCATCCGGTCCGGGGTTTGTGTTGATGATCCTCGCTAACGGCCACTTTACTGGTGCAAGAAACTCGTCGACAACGATGACCATCCTGCCGGGTTGAAATGCAGTATTTGCAGGAATATGTTTATTTTCCTTCTGCAATTCTTGTAGGTATTCCGTTTTCCATTGGTACCAAAACTGTTGAACTCGATGCTGGAGTCGCTGATAATAATCCAGACGTGTGATCGGGATCTGGCTGACGTCTGCATCGGGAAGAGCGGACATCGAAGTACCAATGAGAAAATGTGCGGGTGTGAGGACTGCCAAGTCGTTTGGATCCTCGGTGAGAGGAGTTAACGGTCGGGAGTTCATTGCAGCTTCGATTTCTGCCA
>NC_080571.1:167112046-167172803 GCF_030247185.1 Malaya genurostris | reverse complement strand
ATATATATATATATATATATATATATATATATATATATATATATATATATATATATATATATATATATATATATATATATATATATATATATATATATATATATATATATATATATATATATATATATATATATATATATATATATATATATATATATAAATATATATGTTTTATCAATTACGTCACTTGTACCGTTATATCTCCGGAACCGGAAGCGCCAGGCATTTGATCATCGAACTCGATTCACAATTCCATAGTAGTTTTCAAATGAACCCAAGTCCGGAACCGAAAGCGCCAACTATTTGATCTTCGGAATTGATCAATAGCCCCCTATAGTAGATTTCGAACGAGCTTAAGTTTTTTATTTATACAATCATACCTCCGGAACCGGAAGTGACCTCGATCCTTTGTCAATAGCCCAACAGTACCTTTCCAGGAAATGGAACCTCGTAGAAATCTGTTAAGACATCTCTGAGAAAATTGAGCGGTAAAATAATTCGTTAGAAATTGCACGCACATACACACAGACAGGCATTTTCCGAAATCACAGTCATTTGATTTTCGAACTCGATCAATGGTCTAACAGTAGCTTTTAAACGAACCTAAGCTTGTTAGGACCGGTTGGGCCATTTCCGAAAAAATTGAGTAAAAAAACGCGTTTTTTTCGGTTACGTCACTTATACCGTCGTATCACCGGAACCACAAACCACAGTCATTTGATCATTGAACTTGATCAATGGCCCAATAACACAGGTTGTCCCACAAAAAAAATCAATTTTAAAAAATGCAATAATAGAAAAAACGTTTTGTTAGATTTCAATAATTATACATTTACATGAAAGTTTGATTCATGAAATTTGTTTAATGAAAAATCAAATAATCAGCAGAAATGGTGATGTGAATTGGGCTACGAGAAGCTCCGGGTTGACGCCGCTGGATTTTTTTTTTTAATTATTTTTTACAGATAAATGTTACGCTAACCATCCAGAAACAATTGAAGACCTCAAGCAGGAAATGCAAGTTGCTATTGATGACATAAGGCCAGAAACGATTGAAAATGTAATCAACAATTGGGTGGATCGAATTGGCTACTGCCAAGCAAGCCTTAGGGGTCATCTGAACGAAATTATTTTTCATAAAAATTTCATGAATCAACCTTTCAAATAAATGTATAATCATTTAAATCTATCAAGCCGTTTTTTTATTTTTGCATTTTTAGATTCCAAATTTTTCGTGGGATACCCTGTACCTTTCAAACGAGTCTAAGCTTGTTGTAATCGGTTGAGCGGTCTCTGAGAAAATTGAACGGTAAAATAAACGCGTTTTAGCGGTTACGTCACTTATCCCATCATATCTTTGGAAGCAGAAGTCAAACGAGCCTAAGTTTGTTAAAATCTGTTCAGTCATCTCTGAGAAAATTGCGCGGTGAAAAACGTGTTGAAAAGAGAACACATACATACACACTCTGACAGTTTCCGATCTTAACGAGCTCAGTCGATTTGTTTATAACATCATGAGTCTCCGAGGCTTCGTTCGAAATTCGGGTTTTCCAGCAATTCTAATCATTCTAATCCAGCAATTAGACAAATCATTTAAAAAAATCACAAAACAATGATCGAAACTAATTCTGAGGCAGGAATACAAGAATTAAATTTGAACATTCATGGACCTTCAATTAATTAAGCGAGAGAAATACTGTACATTCTTGAGTTCGATGTAACTGCTTAGTAATTGAATGCGTTGATCTATTATATTAAACATTTTTTAAAACAAGAAAGCGGCAGCCAGACTACAGCACATAGAAGCCGAAAATTGGCCCAAAATTAAAGGAAATCTCAAATGAGTATTTGAAGAACTCAAAAGAATCGAGTTCGCAGTTTTAAAAATTTAAAAATTTTGCGACAAGAGCCCAACGAATTTTTTAAGAATAACTAAAAGCCGGACGAAAATTAAAAAGTCCTTGGACAGTTACAATGGAATTAAGAAAACGAAGTGGGTTCGAGTGCTCGGGAATCACCAATGGAAGTCAGTCTAAGACTATATTGTTTAACAGGCTTGTACAACGACGAATTGAAACGAATAGTGCAATCCCACAAAAAGAATACATGCCATGAGTTACTTGGGCTGTGAACCAGTCATGTTTAGTCAAGTTTAAACTGTATGTTAAAAACAGCCGTAAAAGGCACACCGAGAATTAGGTATATAAGCAATCTTCAGTAACATTTTTGTTTTAATCTTTGGGTCCCTCCAGAAATGAAATCCTGGGTACGGGCCTGCTGTGAACCATTTCGCGGTTAATTTTAACTTTTGGTTAAAATCTGACACTTGAGTGGTTAATTTGTGTCGAGTAGTTAAATTCAACTAAAACTGCGGCCCATTTCAAAGTTTGACGGATGGAAAGTGATTTGGGTTTATTTTGCACTGGAAATAATTTTGACTAAAGAATTGATACTAGAATTTTTTAGAAAGATTTTTTTCAGTATCGGGAAATAACCATCGATCTATCAAAAATAACCATGCTTTCGAGCAGGGTTATTTTTGACACATCAAAATAACCACTCGAGTGTCAGATTTCAACCAAAAGCTAAAATTAACCACGAAATGGTTCACAGCCTAAGAAGAAGTTGATATAGAACGAAAATATATCGATGAGCTTAAACACAGACTTCAGGTAACAGAGCTGGAGATAGATGAGATATCAACAATTTGGAACTGACGAAGGATACCGATATGGAAGTAATGATAATAGAAAACCGTCTAATAGATACAATAATAATATTCGGGAAAAAATAACGGGTTTTGATAGAAAACACTACCAAAATAATTAAGAAGTAAATTTCATAAAAGCAGAGAGAATTTCCCGAACAAAATTCGACGTTGTAGAATTTGTCTCCAAAGGGTACTTTGGGAATGAGACTTATGAAGAAATATGTTATCAGCTTACACCATGCCCATGCTTACGGAAACTACCTTACTCTTACTCTCGGCGAACTACCATACATTGGTTGTTCTTGATACCAAACGGATGTTTTATCTGATTGCGCTATCCGAGAGCCAACCGAAATTATACTCGTGTGTTTCTCCAAAACTCGATTTATATGTGCCATGTCGCGTGAGCGGTTTCCATGATGAGGCGTGAAAACACCTTCAATATAGACTATTCGGCCTTCCCCATCAAGCCATCTTTCGAAAAAATGCATGGGTTCTGCCGTACAGTGCTTGTATTGAATAAGAAAGATGTCATGAGACTGCAGTGTCACCAAGATAGAGTGTGTGCTTTCGTGAAGGTTAATGACCTAGAGTTAACACAAAAAGTGGTCGACGAACACGACGAAAAGCATGAAGTAGAGTTAGAGGGGAAAAGGTACAAACTCCGAATAACATTGGACTGTGGTGAGAAGAAAAGAGGCTTTCATAATACCAACTGCAGTGTCCACGTGATAGAGCGGAGACACGAGTTCTCGAACAAACTAACGCAATCATCACACATCCAGGAAGATTTTTCGGTGCGAATGAATCGATGCTGTTAATTAATTGCGATGTTTAGCACAATTTTTCTCCATGTTCATCCAGAGCAGTGCCTTTAATTTGGCTATACACTAAGTAAGGATGCCCAAGTATGCGAGAAATTCGATCAAGACGATACCTTATTGTTTGAACCACAATGGGACAGCAGCTGTACGGATAGCACTAAGCACGGCAGGATTCAAACAGCATGTAGTCAATCACCAGTTAAAATTTTGAGCTGTATATTGACGCGGAAAACAGTCCAAATTGCAAAAATAAAGGGCTTTGAAAAAACCTGTTTTAATCCACCTAGTGGTACAATGATGCCTTTCTCAGGTATAATATTGTGGTATACTATTCAAAAATTTTCTCTTCGATTTTTGAAAGAATCCAAGGGATTGCTTGTACCAGTATATTAGTGTAACATACATAATGAAACAGTGCTTTGCTCACGTAGGTCATCCTTAAGAAAACGAAGTGAGTTCACTATTATATGCACTTTTGGCACCGGAACCCGAGAACCGGTATAATCGAAGTCGGTTCGTAGGCCACCAACTAACATGACGTACAAATTCTACTAATTTTATTAAAATTTTGTAGTTTTTATTCGATTTTGTTATCGTACTCTTCGATTTTTGAAATAAATCAAGGGATTGCTTGTGCATTTACTAGTATAACATACACAATGAAACAGTTCTTTGCTCGCGTAGGTAATCCTTAAGAACTACGGCCACCAACTAACATGACGTACAAATTCTACTAGTTTTATTCAAAATTTGTAGTTTTAATACGATTTTGTCATCGTACTCTAAACGACGGTTTAAATTTTTGTTGAGTTCGAAAATGTGCAGTAATTTTTGGTAGGACCATAAAACCTAACTTTTCATTTGACCTTAAGATTGGAAATATCGGTTCTGCAAACTCTGAGAAAAGTGAGTGAGATTCACTTTGGAGCACATGACTATTTTCTCCCGTCATTAATCGTAAACCGGGAACCAGGATAGCTAAATTCGGTTTGTTTAGCTGCCTACTGATAATAGCCATCGATTTGTGGAGTTTTGATACCCATTTAGAAAAATTTTCGCGGTTTTTGTTTCGCCGGATTAATTGACGGTGTACAATATTTCACACACTTTACCCTATAACTCCGGAACCGGAAATCGGATCCAGATGAAATTCACGAATTTCGTATGGGACCGTAAGACCTTTCATTTGAATTTAAGTTTGTGAAATACGGTTAAACCATCACTGAGAAAAGTGATTGAGATCCATTTTTGTATATATAATCACCATTTCCGGTGATTCCGGAACCGGACACCGGGAACCAGAATAGCCGGAATCGGTTTGTTTAGTTGCCTACTGATAATGACTATCGATTTGTTTAGTTTTGAGACCAGTTTAGAAATTTTTTACGTATTTTGTTTCGCCGGTTTGAGTGACGATGTACAATATTGAACACACTTCACCCTATAACTTCTGAACCGGAAGTCGGATCCGGATGAAATTCAAGAATTCCGTATGGGACTATGAGACCTTTCATTTGAATCTAAGTTTGTCAAAATCGGTTCAGCCATCTCCGAGAAAACCTAGTGAGATTATTTGTCACATACACACCCACACACCGACACACACACAGAGAGAGAGAGAGAGAGAGAGATTGCACAGCTCGATGCATACTGTTTCACACCGCTTCCGCACTGTGGAGGTATTTAAACTCCGAATATAGTTTGTTTGCAAAATACTGAGCGAACGTGTCCACAAACACTACAATAGCCTGCAGAAGGAAAACTAAAAATATCTAGTGTCATCGTATGTTGAAGTACCGTACACCCTTAGGCTTAGTATTAATTCGAAAGTAAAGTAAAGCATCAAACTTGCATTTAAAACCAGGTATAATATTAAGAATCGAATTTTCCTTACGCTAAACACCCAATCCAACCAGGGACAAACGTAGTGTACACGATCCTATGCGGAACAAATGACGGCAAAGGACACAAGGGAAGAAAACTTGTGACGAGAGTAGCGGAGCTCAAGAACGAAAATAAAAGCTGCAAGAGCTGGGCTATTTCAACACACGGAATAAGAACGAATCGAGAACCAGCAGAACAAGCAGGAAAATTTTACAAATAAACCATTACCGTAAATGGTTTGTTTGCTAAGCTAAGCTGAAGGACCCAATCCCACCAGCGAAACAAACGAACGTGATGTACACGATCCCATTCGGAACAGAAACACTGTGTGGGATTACGTTCAATTACGTCTGTTGTGTTTTCCCTTTCTCGCATAGAAAGGTTATGCAGTCTTTTGAAAAGCCGACTAGTAGAAATTGGCCCGGAGGGTCAAGTGTCATATACCATTCGATTCAGTTCATTGATCTGAGCAATGTCTTTGTGTGTGTGTGTGTGTATGTATGTATGTATGTATGTATGTGTGTGTATGTGTGTGGAACAGAAACACTGTGTGGGATTACGTTCAATTACGTCTGTTGTGTTTTCCCTTTCTCACATAGAATGGTTATGCAGTCTTTTGAAAAGCCGACTAGTAGAAATTGGCCCGGAGGGTCAAGTGTCATATACCATTCGATTCAGTTCATTGATCTGAGCAATGTCTTTGTGTGTGTGTGTGTGTGTGTGTGTGTGTGTGTGTGTGTTCGATGGCCCGACAGTAGCTTTCAAACGAGCCCAAGTTTGTTAAAATCGGTTCAGTCATCTCTGAGAAAACTGAGCGCGTTAAAATAGAACCCTTTTTGTCGGTTACGTCACTTATACAATCATATCTCCGGAACCAAAAGTCACAGCCATTTGATATTCGAACTTGATCAATGGCCCGACAGTAGTTTTCAAACAGGCCCAAGCTTGTTAAAATCGGTTCAGCCATCTCTGAGAAAATTGAGCGCGTTCAAATATCTTCGAAAAGTGCACATAAATACACACACATACACACATACATACATAAACACACAGACATTTTCCGATCTCGTCGAACTGAGTCGAATGGTATATAACACTATGGGTCTCCGAGGCTCCGTTCGAAGGTCGGTTTTTCCAGCAATTCTAATACCTTTCTATAGAGAAAGGCAAAAACGGTCATGGTCCCATACGGAATTCCTGAATTTCATCCGGATCCGACTTTCGGTTCCGGAGTTATAGGGTAAAGTGTGTTCAATACCGGTATAATCGTCACTTAAACTGGCGAAACAAAATACGTAAAAAAAATTCTAAACTGGTCTCAAAACTACACAAATCGATAGTCATTATCAGTAGGCAACTAAGCAAACCGATTCCGGCTATCCTGGTTCCCGGTATCCGGTTCCGAAAGCACCGGATATAGTGGTCATATATACCAGAATGGATCTCACTCACTTTTTTCAGCGATGGTTTGACCGATTTCCACAAACTTAGATTCGAATGAAAGGTCTTCCAGTTCCATACGGAATTCCTGAATTTCATTCCGATCCGACTTCCGGTTCCGGAGTTATAGGGTAAAGTGTGTGAAATATTGCACACCGTCACATAAACCGACGAAACAAAACACGTAAAAAAATTTCTAAACTGGTCTCAAAATTATGCAAATCGACAGTCATTGTCCGGCTATCCTGGTTCACGGTATCCGATTCCGGAAGCACCGAGTGGTCATATTTACCAAAATGGATCTCACTCACTTTTCTCAGCGATGGTTAGACCGATTTACACAATCTTAGATTCATATGAAAGGTCTTACGGCCCCATACGGAATTCCTGATTCCGACTTCTGGTTAATTAGTTATAAGGTAAACTGTACAAAAACCGAAAAATTTTTTCTAAATAGGACTCAAAACTCCACAAATCGATGGCCATTATCGGTAGGCAACTAAACAAGCCGATTCCGGCTATCCTGGTTCCCGGTATCCCGTTCCGGAAGCACGGGAAATATACCAAAATGGATCTCACTCACTTTTCTCAGCGATGGTTTGACCGATTTCCAAAAACTTAGATTTGAATGAAAGGTCTTCCGGTTCCATACGAAATATCTGAATTTTATTCGAATCCGACTTCCGGTTCCGGAGTTGTAGGGTAAAGTGTGTTCAATAAACCGGCGAAACAAAAAACGTAAAAAATATCCTAAACTGGTCTCAAAACTCAAACACAAATCGATAGTCATGATCAGTAGGCAAATAAACAAACCGATTCCGGCTATCCTGGTTCCCTGTATCCGGTTCCGGAAGCACCGGAAAGAGTGTTCATATATACCAAACTGGATCTCATTCACTTTTCTCAGCGATGGTTTGACCGATTTCCACAAACTTAGATTCGAATAATAGGACTTCCGGTTCCATACGGAATTCCTGAATTTCATTTCGATCCAACTTCCGGTTCTGGAGTTATAGGGTAAAGTGTGTGAAATATTGTATACCGTCACTTAAACCGACGAAACAAAACACGTAAAAAAATTTCTAATCTGGTCTCAGAACTCAACAAATCGAAGGCCATTATTAGTAGGCAAATAAACAAACCGATTCTGGCTATCCTGGTTCCCGATATCCCGTTCCGAAAGCACCGGAAATAGTGGTCATATGTACCAAAATGGATCTCACAAACTTTTTCTCAGCGATGGTTTGACCGATTTTCACAAACTTTGATTCAAATGGAAGGTCTTACGGTCCCATACGGAATTCCTGAATTTAATCCGGATCCGAGTTCCGGTTCCGGAGTTTTAGGCTAAAGCGTTTTCAATATTGTGAAATCAGTTACTTCCAGCTCAAAAATTTAATTGGCGATTGACTACATGCTGTTTGAATCCTGCTGTGCTTAGTTTTATTCATATATATATACAGGGTGATTTTTTAAGAGCTTGAGAACTTTTTTAAACAATAAAACGCATAAAATTTGCAAAATCTCATCGGTTCTTTATTTTAAACGTTAGATTGGTACATGACATTTACTTTTTGAAGATAATTTCATTTAAATGTTGACCGCGGCTGCGTCTTAGGTGGTCCATTCGGAAAGTCCGCTTTTTTATCGACAAATTTTGTTCAGCGATGAGGCTCATTTCTGGTTGAATGGCTACGTAAATAAGCAAAATTGCCGCATTTGGAGTGAAGAGCAACCAGAAGCCGTTCAAGAACTGCCCATGCATCCCGAAAAATGCACTGTTTGGTGTGGTTTGTACGCTGGTGGAATCATTGGACCGTATTTTTTCAAAGATGCTGTTGGACGCCACGTTACAGTGAATGGCGATCGCTATCGTTCGATGCTAACAAACTTTTTGTTGCCAAAAATGGAAGAACTGAACTTGGTTGACATGTGGTTTCAACAAGATGGCGCTACATGCCACACAGCTCGCGATTCTATGGCCATTTTGAGGGAAAACTTCGGAGAACAATTCATCTCAAGAAATGGACCGGTAAGTTGGCCACCAAGATCATGCGATTTGACGCCTTTAGACTATTTTTTGTGGGGCTACGTCAAGTCTAAAGTCTACAGAAATAAGCCAGTAACTATTCCAGCTTTGGAAGACAACATTTCCGAAGAAATTCGGGCTATTCCGGCCGAAATGCTCGAAAAAGTTGCCCAAAATTGGACTTTCCGAATGGACCACCTAAGACGCAGCCGCGGTCAACATTTAAATGAAATTATCTTCAAAAAGTAAATGTCATGTACCAATCTAACGTTTAAAATAAAGAACCGATGAGATTTTGCAAATTTTATGCGTTTTATTGTTTAAAAAAGTTCTCAAGCTCGTAAAAAATCACCCTTTATATATATATATATATATATATATATATATATATATATATATATATATATATATATATATATATATATATATATATATATATATATATATATATATATATATATATACATATATATGTTGTTAAATTTCATGTATCATGCAGTTTCGAGACTTTCGGCATAAAAAAAAATTAGATTTTGGAAATTTCATGTACACCCCCCAATAGTGCTTTTTCAACATCGAAAATTTTCAAACCTTTACCACCCGACAGCACCCCATATGCATGTCCGATATAGCTCAAATTTTGCATGAGGGCTTCTTTCGAGTTGCTTAAAGTTTTGAGCAGTAGAGCTAAACGAAAATAGAGGTGATCCCAACATTTTGGCACCCTTATATATATATATATATATATATATATATATATATATATATATATATATATATATATATATACATATATATATATATATATATATATATATATATATATATATATATATATATATATATATATATATATATATATATATATATATATATATATATATATATATATATATATATATATATATATATATATATATATATATATATAACACGATCAATGGTTCGATTGTAGCTTTCAAACGAGCCTAAGTTTGTTGAATCGGTTGAGCCATCTCCTAGAATCTTGAGCAGTAAAAACACAACGCGTTTTGTCAGTTACGTCACTTATACCATCTTATCTCCGGAACCAAAATTCACAGCCATTTGATCAAACTTGATCAATGGCCTAACAATAGCTTTCAAACGGACCTAGAGTTGTTAAAATCGGGGTTCAGCCATCTCCGAGAAACATGCGCGGTAAAAAAACAACACGTTTTGTCGGCTACGCCATTTATACCATCATATCTCCGGAACCAAAAGTCACAGCCATTTGATCTTCGAACTTGATCAAAGGCTCGATAGAAGCTTTTAACATCCCCGAAACTTACATTAACTCCCATAATTAAAAACACAACATAAAATAAAATTGCTTTTAGATACAGGAGCTAATAAGAATATCATTAAACTGGGAATAATCCTCAACACAAAATAACCAAAAATACAAGTCTGAAAAATATCACTGGCACGCACATTATCGCAAAGGAGAAGTCAACTTACTTGGTTTTGACATCCCCAAACAAAACTATTACGAAGCAAATTTTCACAATTTTTTGACGGAATCATTGGCTCAGAATTCTTCGCTAAAACAAATACTGTAGGTAACTACAAAACAGAAACAATATCGATAGCAGGTCACACGATACCTTATTGCTAAAATTACCCACTGAAGAAAAGTTTCAACCATATAATAACTCTTTCAATCAACAGAAATGGAGACTGGTTCGTCCCGAAACCTACAAAACTATGCAAAAACATACTAGTCGAACCTGGTTTATACCAATCAAAAAATAAACTTACTTCTCTTCTTGTCAGAACAAACAGTCCCAAAAAACCACAATTACCACTTAAGAAAATTCAAATCATAGTCAACAACTTCGAAACATATGATTTCTATTTGCAAAAAACAGAAAACCCACCCAAATTCAAAGATAATATGAAAACCTTAATTCATCCGACCATCTTTCTAACCTAGAGAAAGCCGAACTACTACAGGTACTCACCGAGTTTGGCTCATAAAGTCATATTAAAGAAGACGAAAAACTGACCTCGACAACCATAATAAAGCATAAAATTCAAACAACTAGCAAAAGACCAATCTATACTAAAACCTATCGCTATCCGCACATTCATAAAGAAACCGTTACAGAGCAAATTCAAGAACGGAATGGTAACATACTCAAACTCACCGTGGAACCGACGACACGACCTGCCACTCGCTTTTAAAACTGTAACGTAAATCGAGCTACCCCTTAGTAACTGGTAATGTAAAAATGATATCTTATGAAAAATGTTTGAAATTGGCAACGCGGTCTGAGAAATTGTTGTTTTCGAAATAACAGTTACAGTAACCCTGAAGAAAGTTTCATCGTGAGACCAGAATGGTCTGCAACCTATTGAGGCACTCAGATGAACGTGTATGACCCCGAATGTTGGTGATGTGCTGCAATTTCGAAATTCGGTGAAAAGTCCCGATCTTGATTGCCGTTATTTTTTTACTTTTAGCGCAAATGTACTAGAACAGTTAAATTATTTATATTTCGAATGTTTTTCGATCCAAATTTTTGTACATTTTTAATCAGATTTCACGAATTTCAAATGACTTCACCAATATTCAAATTATATAAAAATGCAACAATAAATAAATGATTAAGGTACCGGTGAAACATGCTATGATTACAATTACAATCAACTTTAATCTGCGCTAACATTTACCGGTTTATTAGTAAATCATATTTCAAACGTCCGGAATAAATAAAAATGTAGAATGACGAAATCTATATTTGTTGTGCTCGTATTACAGCAAGTCGTTTTGTAAGTAAATAGTTCTTGAGCGTGCTTTGTTGGTCGTGAGATAATTTGTTTTGCTACCGATTATCATTAGGCAGATGGTGCTTTCCGTGGAATGATTCTTATAATGATTCTATTTTTAAACGCCTGTAGAAGCCGAGACAATCTGTAGGCGGCTTGACAGGGACATTTTCCTATCATTCAAATATTGTTGATAGATACGTAGAAACAAAGCGAAAAATTCAGTGGTAAATATAGGCGGATATGTTCCATTTTGATAGATCACCATCACATCTTCATATTGTTATCTCCATAATAACTGGCACATTCCTACAATGAATATATTTTAGCCTAACTTGATATATGTTAAACTGTTTCACTTATAATACATCTTTTAAAGTATTACCTGTTTGTTTATTATGCCGTGCATGGCGATTATTTCGTAGCGACCACAGCAGTGATGCTTGTAAAATATATTTTTATTATTACCTAGTGGTTTTTCAATATTCGATAACTGGCGGTAAATCGCTCACGAACACTTTTTATTCCGATTTTGCTTCGGAGTTTCTGGTCGTGTCGTCGGTGGAACGCTCCTATATGGATTATACTAAAAAAAACGAAGCGTCAGGCAAAAAGAAGTTTCGTGTATTTAAGGACTACAGGACACTGAAGGACATTCACAATATTTCACCACTATCGACCTCAAATCAGGATTTCACCAAATAGAAATGGACGATGAATCGAGAAAAAAAACGGCATTCAGTACCGATCTCGGACACTACGAATTCATGACCCAATACTTAAAAAACGAACCCATGACAGAAAAAGAGGCGCTAGCCATAATTTGGGCCGTAGAAAAATTCAAATCGTATTTATACGGAAATAAATTCACTCTCATAACGAACCATAAACCTTTGATTTTTATAAAAAATTCGACCAAACACCAGAAAATAACCCGACCTAGAAAACTACGACTACGACATAGTATACAGAACAGGTAAAACAAACGTCGTTGCCGACACGTTAAGCCGAAAGATCGACGTCAATGCAAACGAAACAGACGAAACCTCAAGCCTCTCACACTCCCAAATCAACAACCCACCCTGTTCCCTACCAGGCACATCACACCCCATCCACTGTACCGAAAGACCCATCAATAACTTCAGAAACCAATTAATATTATTGGAGATTAGACCTAGTAAACTACGACTACGACGTTGTATACAGAACAGGTAAAACAAACGTCGTTGCCGACGCGTTAAGCCGAAAGATCGACGTCAATGCAAACGAAACAGACGAAACCTCAAGCTTCTCACACTCCCAAATCAACAACCTACCCTGTTCCCTGCCAGACACATCACACTCCATCCACTGTACCGAAAGACCCATCAATAATTTCAGAAACCAATTAATATTCCGTGGTTCTTTCAACCATGAAACCATTACAGACGCTCTGAAAACATATCATAACTGAAGGTAGACAGCCATACAAGCCCCAGAAAATATGTTGCAAATGATTCAGGACGTGTATAGAGAACACTTCTCAAACTTTAACTCCCACTTTGTCATAACACAAAATACAGTAGAGGGCGTGACCTTGGAAGAGAGACAAGATCAAAATGTAAGAAGAGAACACGAGCGTGCCCACCGTGGCATACAAGAAATAGAGAACCAGATTAAACGGTCTTTCTTTTTCCCTAATATAATAAAAAAATCGGAAATTCATAAATTAATGCATAATCTGAAAAAGCTCCTTTCCATAGGGTCCATATGGACATCTTTGGCATTGACAAGCACAACTATTTATCCCTGAAATGCGCTTTCTCGAAACACCTCTACTTTACCGAAATCCCAACTGGAAACGTTGTAGATATCCAAAACGCACTATCCCAATATTTCCTACATTTTGACACATCTAAACTGCTAATTTGTGATCATGAATTCAAATACATTTCGCCTTTTCATCAGAATCCAATGGCCAAGTCGAAAAGACTCACAGCACAATAATCGAGATGTTCAACACAAACAAGCATAAATTCCCCGAACTCGATTCTCCAGAAATCATCGCACTTGTCGTAGCTCTATAAAACGAAACCATACATTCAGCTACCTCATATAAACCTAATGAAATTATCTTCAACCAAACGAATACAATACACCCACGCGACATAACACAAGCCGCCCAGAATATATTCTCCAAAACCCGAAACCACCTAAAAATAAGTCAAATAAACATGACCAAATACAACGACACAAAAGAACACCCCCCAGAAAAGAAATTAAGGTGAAATGTAGCGGAATGCGAAAATCGCGTTTTTGATCAATTATTCAAAAACTAGACCGATTTTCGAAAAACCAAAAACACTTAAGTTTTCGAAATCAAATTTATCATAACTAAGTATTCTTAGAATTTTGAAATTTTGCTTTGCCGAGCCGTAATTGATTTTAGAAATGTATAAACGGTAACTGTTCCGTTCCACGGGGATGATTTTAGAACTGAAAAGTAGTGTTTGTAGCAGAATTTCACAAAGAATCTGAAAATGCAACTCAAAATTATAAAATTTTAGCTAACACAACCGAAATTTGAAAAAGTTTACATAAACTTTTCCGCATTTTTTTTATTGCTTGCACGCTGCTGTTTCGTATTGAGGTGGTGTGAGAAATGCACGGTGGGCACGGTGGTATTATATCGTGAGCAAAAATTACATATAAAATTATGACGCGAATTTATGCAGCATTGGGTTTTGTGTTGAAATAAAAACGAGTTGAATACAATAAAATGGGTATTGTAGGAAATTGTTTATTTTCTAAGTAACTGTCATTTATAATGCTAATAATGTCCAATTCTGTTTAGTTCAATGCATTGATGTTGCTAAAGCAATAAAGCCTGGCTGTGGGATATCGTATAACAGGTATTATTTTAGATTGTAGCAATTTTTATAGCAAAACTATAACTTCATCATTGACAAGCTACTAAATGAAATGCAAACCAAGTATTATCGTGATACAAACAATGTGATGTATGTGGTTAGCAAGTTGGTCAATGCATATACATATAACCTCATGTTAGTCATTCATAATTACTCATGATTTATAGCTCTAATGTAAGAGTAATCACTAACAATAACGATTGAATTAGTATATATTCAAAGTGTGAAGGATTCAAAAATCCATTACGTGCAGTCTTTTTTAAAAGCCGAGAGGAAAGCCCACTGCGCTCAATCATTGAAAAAAGTTCTAGTTTCTATGTGTCCGTTTTTCTTGGTATGCTTTGTATATATATATATATATATATATATATATATATATATATATATATATATATATATATATATATATATATATATATATATATATATATATATATATATATATATATATATATATATATATATATATATATATATATATATATATATATATATATATATATATATATATATATATATATATATATATATATATATATATATATATATATATATATATATATATATATATATATATAAATATATATATATATAATACAGCAACGACTTTAGATTCTTGAATTGCTAACAATAAACCTTCAAAGTTAGGATTCGATCAGTGGCGCGACATGTGTCCACAAGTTAAGCTCACAGGGCGAGTTGCGCTGCGGTTGCGTGCGGGTCGTGATTGAAAATTTCACTGGTTCGAAAGTATTAATCTTTCCATTCTCAAACTTTACCAAGATTGAGTTAAGCCCCAAAGGCTTCTTTTTCCAACTAAAATAAGAAAAAAAATATTAGGCCCAAGTTTGAAACTGTTTTAACTTTTTTCATTAAATAAAATATTAAGGTTGTTTTATGGAATGGCTTATTCAAAAGCTAAGGAAAAGACGTACATTTCACGTCTTAGACGAATTTTTGTATCTTCATTAGATTTTACAGTATAGGCTGTTGAAAGAAGGCTCTTTTTTGAAAACGCAAAACTTCAAAAAATCATATCTTAAAAATGCCACATACCATATTGAAATAAAAAAATACGTGTCGAATATTTTCGAGTTCTTTACCAAAAAAACATAGTTAGATGAAAAAAAATTTTGGGGTGGCTAATTTTGCTTGGAATGTGTTATAGATGAGTACTAGGGGTTTCTCAGTAATAAAAACACTAGACACGTTAGGTTTAGTCAACGACTGGTAAGAGAGACCAGCTCTATATTGTACGTCTCTTTTTATATGAAGTTCTGCAAAGCTACTTACTCTCACATGCTGAGAAGTGTACTAATAAAGGGTTTAGACAAATAGTTCGAACAAGTACATTACAATTCTTGCCCTTTAAGTTTTCAGTTTCCATTAAAGAATTATATAAATTCATATGTAGTTAGATAGTATACAATACAATTCAAAAATAACTAATTCATTACACAATAATCATGCGAAAAGATTTTCATTCGATGTCACTTCACTGTGATGTAATTATCATTACTTTCTCGATCGCGTCTTACTTCGCGTAAGCACTGGACTCCGTGAACACTCCCTCAATTGTTTGACACGTTTTCGATCGCTTGTAGTACTATGCTCCGAATCTTCCATGTTGGAGTTACCTATGGAATCTTCATCCGAATTCATTGCTTCTCTCTGACGTTTCATTCGTTGCATTGATACTCCTATAATAGCATTCGATTTAATCTGCTGCACCAATTTGAGCTGAGACCTGTGGGCGTTGATTGTTGACCTGCCAATAGAAATGCAAAAAACATTTGTGGAAATTCTTCTAACAAAAGTTGCCTCGATCCATTTTTTTAACTCCCTTCTGTTAGGATAAAATTCTATCACCCAACATTAATTTCGAAAACTGATCAGGCGGAGGCGTATTCCATTCAATGGCTAAATCAGCCGGCTCATTCAAAATTTCCTCTGAAGATTTTTTTAAATAACTCTTATAATGACTTTTAGGATGTATTAAATCTAATAAAATCTTTGGTTTATAGCTTAAAACTTTCTCAGATGGAAACCGATCGTCCGAAGTAGAGCATGTATTCCGATAATTAACTAAAAAATATGTTATTCGATCTTCAATAGATAAACTTCGTGTTTGAGAATCTAGAATAATTTTTTTAAAAACTTCTTTTACAACACGTACCATGCGCTCGGCTTGGCCGTTACTACTAGGGTTATAGGGCGGACTTTTTATAACGACAATTCCTTGTTTTTCCATAAATGACACAAAACCCACCGAATTAAATGGAGGGCCGCCATCTGTAACTAGGACATCCGGAAGACCGAATCTTGAAAATAAAATTGTAAATTTCCTTATAACCCTATCTGTATCCGTCCCATAATTCATCAGTTCGATTTCAAGCCACTTAGAGTAACTATCCACCATCAGAAGGAAACATTTTTGATCGAAATAAAAAAAATCAGCATGTAATCTGCTAAACGGACGTGTCGTAAGGATCCAAGCCGAAGAAAAATCTTTCTTTGGAACCGGAGTTGTTTTCAAGCAAGACTGACACTGTTTGACAAACTTTTCTATATCTGCGTTTATTCCTAACCAGAATGAACATCGCCTAGCCATCTGTTTCATCTTTACTATGCCATTATGATTGGCATGTAAGAGATTAAGAATTTTACCTCGCATAGAAAAGGGAATGAACACCCTATCTTTGTATAGCAAGCAACCATTCGATTCTTCTAAATCATCCTTTAGAGAATGAAGAGCTTGCATTGATTTATCAATCCGCTGAGGCCATCCGTTTTTTAAAAAATGTTTTATCCTAGACAAAAATTGATCTTTATCCGTTTCCTGTGCTATTACTAAAAAATTTAAAGGAATCTCAATGAAAAAGTTTATGTTTTTTATTTCTCCCGTGTCTATATTTGATGGCACCTGTTGTGTTAATGGGAAACGAGAGCAGAAATCTGCGTTTCCCATTTGCGAAGCAGGTCTGTACCGAATTTCGTACTGGTAGATAGACAACTCCATCACACATCGCTGTAATCTCGTAACACATAATTGATTTTTCCCTTCTTTCCCGAAAATTCCCAACAACGGCTTATGATCCGTATATATCGTAAACTTCTGCCCGAATAAATATTTATGGAATTTTTTAATCGTGCATACCAATGCCAGCGCCTCTAGATGTAAAATTGGGTATGATTGTTGAGCGGTGTTTAAAGAAAATGATGTGAAACTAATTGGCTTCTCCTTGCCACCGATCACATGTGCTATTACGCCTCCTAAACCGTAATTACAAGCATCCGATACCACCACTATTGGTTTCGCTGGGTCATAGTATTCCAACAATCCTGTCTTCAACAATGCTTCTTTACTGTTCACGAAGGCTTCTTGGCAACTGTCGTCCCATACAAACCTCACATTTTTCTTCAGCAGACCATACAAGGGTTTAAGTTTTCCTGATAAATGAGCTATGAATTTTCCGTAGTAATTCAACAAACCCAGATAGGCTTTCAGTTCTGAAACATTAATAGGAGTTTTAGCTTGTTGAATCGTCAAAATTTTTTCTGATGATGGTAAAAGTCCTTTGTCGGTTATAACATGGCCCAAATAAGGTAAACTGGACACAAAGAACTTACATTTTGAAAAATTCACCTTCACATTGGCTTTGCTAAGTCTACCGAGAACTAGCAATAACTTCTCTTTGCAATCTTTTTCTGTTGCCCCACCGATCAACACATCATCCAGATAACAGCACACCAATTTCAAACCCACTAAAATCTGGTCCATGATTTGCTGGAATATGGACGCACTGGAAGATGCCCCCTGCGGTAATCGGTTATAGGTATATAAACCTTTGATGGTATTTATGACTAAATATTTTCGAGACCGCACTGACAGCTGAAGCTGCGTATACGCCCCCGTCAGATCAAGGGAACAAAACACCTTGCAACCCGAAATAGATGCAAAGATATCTTGCGCTAAAGGAAGAGGATATGTATTTGGTATGATGACTTTATTGATAGATACCTTGCAGTCTATAACGAGCCTTATCTCTTTATCTTTTTTTAGTACAATGACAACTGGTGAGACCCACTCACTCACATCAACTGGTGTAATAACTCTCTGATTCTCCAACTGTTCTAGATGATCTATCACTTTCTGTCTTAATTGATACGGGACATCATACGCCTTTTTTAAATATCGGTTGTTCTGTTTTAAAAGTTAAATTGGCCTCGAAACCTGTAATTGGTTCAGATAAGTCCCTCTCAAAAACATTTGGAAATTGAGATTTTATTATACCTAAGTTATCGTCATGCTTTTTATCAATATCCAAATTATTCACAGCCATCGATCCCAAAAACATGTTTCTCCAAATTGGATAAAAAATGTCGAGCCAGTCTCTTCCTAGCAAAGGAGTGAAACTATGCTTTCCATCCAGCACAATCAAACCTAATTCTCTTTCCATTTCATTCACCCTGACCCGCGCGAAAACTTTTCCGTAAATATCTAGTGGCTTACCATTTACCACAATCAGTTTGCTTTGACAGTGTTTTATGGGCAATTTGTAAAATTTAGTCATATATGTTGATTTGCTGATAACTGATACAGCTGCACCACAATCAATCTCCATCCTAAGACTTACACCTTCTATATTAGCTTTCACTAAACATGGCTCGCTAATATGGTTTACAGATGAAATCATCATACATGGATAAACATCATCATCCGCATCACTCTGTTCTGTAATTCGTAAACGTTTAAAATCATAGGTTTCATCTGAGTTATCTCTCTGGTCAATAAAGTTTACAGATCTACGATTTTCCCTACTTCTACAATTTCTCTTAATGTGGCCCCGCTTTTTACATCGGTTACATATCAAATGGGTATGGTTATCTCTTGACCTATCATAATTGTTTCGGGAAAAGGAACGGCGAACATATCCGTTTCTGCCGAAATATCTAGACCTGCCGCCACTGCGACTACGACTGGGAGTTCGATCTCGAAATCTGACAAACGGTCTACTTTGTCTACTCAACTCACCCCGGAGCTCAGCATCTCTATTACCCAATCGGTGTTTTACAGAGAGAATTTTACCTGCATCGTCCCCAAGAAATTTCGCTCTCAAGTTTGCTAACTCACTTCTCACCACAAGCTGCTCCACTTCTTCCAACATTACACCGTCCTGCATTAATAATTTTTTTTTAAACTTTCATCTCTTAAGCCCAATATGATTCGATCTTTTACAGCTTCATCTTTATGATCCCCAAAACCGCAATTTTCTCCCAGTAACTTTATAGCAAGTATATAATTCTCTGTAGACTCTTCTATGCCCTGCACTCTGTTGTGAAATTTATAGCGGTACATCATATTTGGTTCACTTTTATCCAAACGATCCTTTAATTTACCGATCATATCAACATAATTTATCGTATTTAAATCTCTTCCTGGATAGAGTAACTTAAGCTCTTCAAAAATGACAGGTCCGCTCAAAGTAATAAATAAACTTCGTTTTCTTTCATCTTGTACATTGTTTAGCTGATAAAGGAACCCCATACGTTCCATATAATGACTGAAGCTAGACCCTCTTATATAATGATCAACGCTGCCAATTAAAGACATGTTGAATCTTAAATATGCTATTCAGGAAATAATATCAGAAAAGGAGTGAAAAAGAATAAATTAGAACGACTTACGTGACCTGAAACTCAATCTTGCTCACTTATGCTTCTTGCTGCTCTCCGCTCACGAACGCGCCTCTCGAATTAAAGACTCACGGACTCCCAGGTCACTTTCTTTGCTCACCAGCCCTTTGCTCACTGGGTCTCGGCTCACGGATACTCAGCTCGTTTAGTACACGGATTCTTGGCTCACTAAACTCCGTCTTACTTAGCTCAAAGTCTATCAACTTTATCGAATCAAATACTCTCAAATCACTAAGCTCACCGCAATAACTCACAATTCACAGGTTTTTTTTTGCCTGAAACACGCACTTTATAGAGATTTATAGCAGCCAGATTATTCTGCTCACCGATTGCACTCACTAGCGGGAATTTTACTTATCCAGCATCCACTTTTTATTTACTGCCAAGATAACATGCGATTTTCGACTTAGAATTTATTTTCTTTTTTTTCCTTTTTTTTACACTGAATTATAAACTTCACGGAGCACGCTAGTATAAGCGAATTACCCTGGCCTTAATAAAACCTGGCGTATGCCGACCCACGCCACTTTTCAAAATGGCGATACTTGTTAGAAACTGTATTACCCCAGAATGGTCGTTTGCTTGTTAAACAATGCCTCTTTTTTTATAGCGCACGCAACCCAGAACAAATGATAAAACTTTTAGGCAAAACTAAATTTCACTGGGTGCGAATTATCACACGCTTACCGTTGCACATAGCCGACTTATGGACTATTGCAATTTTCGACTCGTCGCCATTGTTATAGATGAGTACTAGGGGTTTCTCAGTAATAATAACACTAGACACGTTAGGTTTAGTCAACGACTGGTAAGAGAGACCAGCTCTATATTGTACGTCTCTTTTTATATGAAGTTCTGCAAAGCTACTTACTCTCACATGCTGAGAAGTGTACTAATAAAGGGTTTAGACAAATAGTTCGAACAAGTACATTACAGAATGCTCCATATATAAGTTGTAATTCGGGTGGTCCGAGTTTGAAAAACATACAAACTTTATTTCACAAATAAAAAGATTTACAAATGCACTAAACGACTTCTTCCTTAGAACTAACTAAGCTGGCTCGATATAAATGGTTTTGTTTGTCGATCCTGTTGTGTCAGCATTCCTCATCCGTTTGATTACAGGTAGCCTGATTGGTTTGTTGGGTCATCGATTTGTCAGGGGTGTACGTGGTACCTTCTGTCCTCGTGTCGATGATAAATATTAACTGGTCAGCTGATTTTGTGGTGTGGTTGCGATATCAAGTTAGGATACTGGATGGATTTTCCGTAAAGTCTCCCTCTTTAAGCATCAAGCGTCCTCGGTTGATTTTTCAAAAGTTCAAATCTCGGTATCGGGATGACTCGTGGTTTTTGCCTTTATTTATAGAAAGGTATTAGAGTTGTTGGAAAACCGACTTTTGAACGGAGCATCGGAGACCCATAGTGTTATATACCATTCGACTCAGTTTGACGCGATTGGAAAATGTCTGTGTGTGTATGTATGTGTGTGCACTTTTCGAAGCTATTTCAACACGCTCAATTTTCTCAGAGATGGCTGAACCAATTTTAACTGCCTTATGCTCGTTTGAAAGCTATTGTCGGGCCATTGATCAAGTTCAAAGATTAAATGGCTGTGACTTTTGGTTCCTGGTGTGTATTGTAGCATGATAATATTGATCCGACTAACCCATTAACTAACATTATGCAAGTACTGTAGTTGACACTTGTAGAAACTGTTAGAAGGATTTCTTTCTTTCATCATTGAAATGACGATAGAACCTTAGAACCAGCTTAGTTGTTCGGTTGAGATTGCTTTATTCAAAATGTTTTAAACTTAAACTAACCTGTTCTACGATGTACATAAAGGTGGGAGGAGCCAGTTACAATACTTTCGTTAAATAAATTGTAAGCGGGAGAGAGGGAAAAAAGAGAGAATATCGATTGGTGCATCAATGCAAAAGAAGGCGATTGAACCTATAGCGCATTACACAAGGGAAAGAAATGTCGCATTGGCGGATAGTGTGGGAAGCTTGCTTAGCTCGCCGTGTGCAGCATATGTTGCAACACGGCCGGCTAGCATGGGAACTTAATGTGAACCATATGGCTGGCTCTTGGGAAATGTAACGATCGTCAAGTGTTTTTACGACCTGTTACTAATTTGGATGCATGGTACTTGAAGGATAAAAGATGTAAGGATTGGTGTTTGGGATTTTAGTGCATGTTCGGTTTTAGTTTATGATCTGTGATCAGAGAAGGATTGGTTAGAAATCGTGTGAATGCTGGTATGTGGGAAAGTGTTTCGTTTGGGTTAGTCGGATCAATATTATCATGATCAATATTATACATCACCCTCCTTTTGGTTGAATGATGTAACGTAGTGTAATCATTCAAATGTAATCGAACTGGCTCCCTAACATTATTAATGGATAGTGAACGTTGAAGTGTATTGTGTATCTGCTGTATATAATCTACTGTATGTGTGGTTTAATTTGGGTTGTATATGTGTCATCAAAATGTATATAATTTTTTTTTTAACTTTTTACAAGTCTGTTTTTGTGTACTATCATTCGTTGCTTTGTTATGTTGTTTTCGATTTTGCAATTTACATCTAAAATTTTAATTATGGTGTACGGTTCAATATAAAATAAATCAAGTTTCTTCCTATTTTCGATTTGTAAATACACTATTTCGCGTATTTGTACTTCTAGTGGGTTTATATGGATATTTGAGTTTTTGCATCTGGAATTTTTACTTTCACTTAATCTTTGTTTTGCTATTACGTTAGATTTTTCCAGTTTGTATTTGAGTTCGTTGCTGTAAAGATCAAAATTGTAAACGGAGTTCGTTATCTTTGGGTACTTTTCTTGTGGTAATTTTGCTTTAATTCCAAAGACTAGTTCGTATGGTTAAATTGATGTTCCGAATGTGGTGTAGTGTTGTAAGTGAATGCGTAATATGGTAACCAGTCATCCAAGTGTGATTGGTGTTCTCTCCAACTACCCAATAGTCTGTGGATGATAGGCTGGTGCAAAATTTTGTTTGATTTGTAAGTACTTGCATACTTTCTCAAGTACTTCATTTTTGTACTCGGTTCCTTGATCGGATTTTAATTCCAAAAATTTTCCGTATATTAGTATGAATTTTTCTACAAAGTTTTTAGCTATTGTGTTTGCTTCTTCGTTTTGGATGGGTATTATTGTAATGTATTTTGTTAGTTCACATTGTATGGTTATTGCGTAGCGGTTGTTATTGTTGGATTTGGGTAATGGACCTATTGTATCTATTGATATTATTTCGAATGGTTTTTACGGTGTGTTAGTTAATATTTGTTTTTCTTTAGTGTGTTTAAATTTTTTTTCCTCTTACCCGACTCACAGGCCTTTATGAGTCGTGAAATAGTTCCTTTCATATCTTTAAAATTGTAATATTCTCTTATTTTGAGGAATAGACGATGCTGTCCTACATGTCCTCCCGTAGGGGTTTCATGGTAATTTTTTAAAAGATTCTGTATCTTGCCAGGTTCACTGATGAACTTGGGTGGATGATACATTATTACTTGTATGTTTTTATTCGTTTGTTGTACTAATGTTTTTGTTCATGGGTACCCTTTTAAACATTGCTTCTTCTGTCGACATTGCGACTTTAACTTTGTCTTTAACTTCATTTTTGTCATTTCTTGTTCTAATGTTGAAAGTATGAGTTCTAGAGCTCTTCTTTCATTTACATATGTTGCTATATGCTTTATTAATTTTTTCATTTGCGCGTCTTTGTATATGCTAATTATTAGGTATGTATTTTCTACAGTAATTCTTAACTTGGGTAAGGTTTTCGTTTCAGTCGGGTTTTCGGTCGTATAGATAACAAGGTGACCATTCTTTTTATCTTTTGTCGTTGGTAGCTTGTCTTTCACAGTTATCGGTTTATTGTTAAAATTGTCGTTGTTAATATTGCTGTTATTATTTAATTTTGTCATAGCTCTTGTGTTGACTCTAAATACGTTGAGACTTTTTAGAAGTAGAGTTTTTCATGTTAAATAGATATACTAGAGGTCGGTGGTCTGTCTTAACCGTAAATTTTCTTCCGTATAGGTAAGGCTTAAAATAGTTTATTCCCCAGTGTATTCCTGTCAGTTCCTTTAGTATTGTTGATTTATTCTTTTCGCCCGGGGTGAAACTTTTGCTCGCAAAAGCTATAGGTAAGTCGTTTACGTTTCTGATTTGAGAAAGTACAGCTCCGCAACCTACGTCTGAAGCGTCGGTTGTGAGTATAAAGGGTAGTGTGAAGTCTGGGTATTGAAGTAATTTAGGTGACATTAGGTATAGTTTTAATGTGTTAAAAGCGTTTTGGCATTCATTAGTCCAAACGAATTGTTTGTTTTTTCTAAGGAGTTGATTGAGAGGGTGTTCTATCGTTGCGAAATTTGGTACGAATTTACGGTAATAATTGCAGAAAGCTACAAATCGTCTAGTGTCGCCGCTGTTTTTCGGTATCGGATAGTTGCTGATGGCGCCGTATTTTGTACTATCAGGTAATATATGTCACTTCGGTATTAAAAAATTTACATTTGTTTGGATTTAATTTTAGGTTGTACTTTCTAATTCTTTCAAAAACTTTTGTTAAATTTTGTAAATGGTGTTGGATGGAACATCCTATCACTATTATATCGTCAATGTAAACGAATGCGTGTTCTGGTGTAAGTCCAGCTATGGCAATCGTCAACATACTTTGGAAACTGTTTAGGCTAATATTTAGTCCGAAAGGTAAACGTGTGAATTGGTAGTGTCCACTTTGTGTTGAAAAGGCTGTAAATTTTCTTGAGTTATTTTCTAAAGGTATTTGGTGAAATCCTGACATTAAATCTAGTGTCGAAAAGTATTTTGCTCTACCATGTTGATCCAAAATTGTATCAACTCTTGGTAAAGAAAATTTGTCTGCTAGTATTTTTTTGTTTAGTTGTCTAAAATCTACTACAAGTCTCCATTTTCTTTTTGCGTCGTTTGATTCTTTTGGTACTAGGAGGATGGGGCTATTGTAGGAAGATATAGAAGGTTCTATAATTTTGTCGTTCAACATTTTATTGACTTGTGTTTCTATTTCGTCGTGTTGTGAATGAATCGTTTTGTAGTTAGGAATATAGATTGGTCGTCAAGGGTTCTTCTGGGGTAGAGAATATATCTGAATATTTCAATGTTAGATTCTTTAATTCCTTTTGTGCGTACGTAGGTACATTGTTCATGTCTATTTCATTCAATAGTTTATGGTTTCTTGTATCGTACAGGGGTTTATTGTTAAATTTCATTATATTGTAATTCGCTAAGGGTTCCATTTCAGGTGTAAATTCTAAGTTGGATATATTTACAGGTGATTTTCTTGTGTTCATGATTTTCATATAAGGGTTTTGTGGGGATATGATAGCGTTTCCACAGAAAACTCCTGGTTCAATTTCCTGTGAAAAGAACACCATGTCTTCTGTTATAGTTTGATTGCTTAATTTTCTAATCACTTCGCTTCGTTGTGGAATAATATAGTTTTCTTTAACTTTATCTTCTATAGGTATAGATACATTTATATTATTTACACTAAAATTTAATAACCAGTATTCATAATCGATCTGGCATTTGTGGGAGATGAAAAAGTCTCTGCCCAATATGCCGTTCGTTTGAATAGGAAAATCTGGTTCAACTAAATGAAAAAGATGTCTAGTGGTTACATTATTTCCGAACATTAGTTCTGTTTCGGTTATTGCTGTAGTTTTTATTTCCCCATCTGTTATTCCAGTTAGTTTTGTTCTTACATTTCTATTCACAATTTGGTTAGGAATTATTCTATTTGCATTAAAAATTGAAATATCTGCTCCGGAATCTATCAGTAAAGTACAAATTGAGTTAGTCATTCGTACTCCGACCTTAATGAAGTTAGAAACGCTTAGATTTAAAGTCAACACATTTGCCCAAAACATGATTTTGCATCGGTTGGTTCTGCTGTTGCAGTTGTTGCCGCTCGCTCGGTGCATTGACCGGCGCAGCTGTTTGCATTTACATTGGATGTATATACGGTAATGGCTCAGAGCCTGCTACAAAGACATTCTGTCGATTGTGCTGAAATCGGCTTGACCCATATCGAGTTTGTTGAGGTTGGTAATGTCCACGGCAACGGTTATTATTGTTATAGTATGAGTAATTTGAGCTGTTTGAGCGCTCGGGTCTGTTAGTGTGGAATTGGTTTTGGTTGTTGTAAATACGATGTGGTTCGTTATAGCGTTGATTTGCGCTATAATTGCTTTGGGTGGAGAAATTCCTCCCGTTTCCTCTAGAGAAACGGTTATGGTTTTTGAAATTATTGTGATTTTGTCTAGCTCGCGTGGTTAAGACTTGTGCGGTGGTTGTATTTTCTGTCAAATTTTCTTGTGCTTTTTGGATAGCTTCCTTTATTGAATAGAAGTTTCCTGCTTTTAATATTGTTTTTGTTTCAGGTTGGTTTATTCATGATACAAGGGTATTTAGGCGGGTTCGAGTGAAGCAGTTAGATTTTCTACTTCCTCGCAAAATTTTGTTATCGGTCCACTCTGTCGGGTGGATTTTAGTTTTGCAATGATGTTTTCGGATGTTGAAATGTCCATGCACCTCGATTTGACGTTTTCAATTAGCTCGTTTATATTACTTATATTATCAGGTAGGCCCAATCTTGCTTTACCTGATAGACGTGATTTTATAAATTTTATTGTCATTGGCAATTGTTCCGCTGTAGTAATTTCTAATAATAGATTTACTGAGTCTACGAAGGCATCCAATCCTAACGGCGTGCCGTCATACATTTGTACTAACGCCGTTTCCTGGCGGATGTCAAAGACTGCTGGTGTTGTGTTTGTCTTTTTGGAGTCCGTACCTCTGTTCTCGTCAACTACTTGTTCTTGTATCCTCGAGGGTACTGTAGTACGGATGTCTGTAATTGCATTTCTTGCTGCTTTAACGAGAAATGTTAATTCTGAGTGTGATAATGAGTCTTCGTTTTCTAAAAGATTGCTTTCTATTTGAGCGTCTTCGACTGTTAAAAACTTCTTGCAGGAAATCGTCAATTAATTCCCACAACTCTACATTGTCCCAGAAGGGGTCTTCCATTTATAATATAAGCAAGATCAAAAATAAAAATAAATAAAAGAACTTTTACTATTGATTACTTTTACTATTTATTCTCATTAATTTAGTTTTTCTTCCTCTTTTTATACATAATTTACCCAGGTTAGTGGATCGTCTTCTGGTAAATATTTAATTCTTTTAACTAGTTCGTTCCACTTAGGGTACGAATTTTTCTCAATGGGGCAAAAGCTCCTGTTCCCTTCCCTTGTTTTATTTAGTCTAACAATCCTAGGAACTCTTTGAGTTCCTGTCTGTCCATTACTATTTCCTTTACTAGCTACTTATCTCTAGAGGTCTTACTAATTATTTACCTGATGGAGTGTGGAGATAGAGTGTATACATACATTCGAGTTCACGGTTGCGGTTGGTTTACTGCTAACGTTGAATTTATTCAGGCTAATGTTGCTGCTTCCACTAACATCGGTATTGATTCCACTCGAAACAAGGTTGTCACATATTTATATTAAGCTGCATTATACTTCGCTGACACGACCAGCCATAAATATTGAAAGTTCCGTTGCATTTGATAAAAATACTTTTTGCCTTTCTCTATAGAAAGGTATTAGAATTGCTGGAAAAACCGACTTTCGAACGGAGCCTCGGAGACCCATAGTGTTATATACCATTCGACTCAGTTCGTCGAGATCGGAAAATGTCTGTGTGTGTGTGTGTGTGTGTGTGTGTATGTGTGTGTGTGTGTATGTGTGTGCACTTTTCGAAGATATTTGAACGCGCTCAATTTTCTCAGAGATGGCTGAACCGATTTGAACAAACTTGGGCTCGTTTGAAAGCTACTGTCGGGCCATTGATCAAGTTCGAAGATCAAATGGCTGTGATTTTTGGTTCAGGAGATATGATTCTATAAGTGACGTAACCGACAAAAAGCGTTGTATTTGAACGCGCTCAATTTTCTCAGAGATGGCTGAACCGATTTGAACAAACTTGGGCTCGTTTGAAAGCTACTGTCGGGCCATTGATCAAGTTCGAAGATCAAATGGCTGTGATTTTTGGTTCCGGAGATATGATTCTATAAGTGACGTAACCGACAAAAAGCGTTGTATTTGAACGCGCTCAATTTTCTCAGAGATGGCTGATCCGATTTCAACAAACTTGGGCTCGTTTGAAAGCTACTGTCGTGCCATTGATCAAGTTCGAAGATCAAATGGTTGTGACTTTTAGTTCCAGAAATATGATTGTATAAGTGACGTAACCGACAAAACACGTTGATTTTTACCGCTCTTGTATATATAAGGGTGCCAAAATTTTGGGATCAACTCTATTTTCGTAAAGTTCTAGTGCTCAAAAGTTTAAGCACCTCGAAAAAAGCCTTCATGCAAAATTTGACCTAAATTGGACATGCTTAAGGGGTGCTGCCCGGTGGTAAAGGTTTGACAATTATCGATCTTGAAAAAGCACCATAGGGGGGAGTACATGAAATTTCCAAAATAAAAAATTTTTTTTGATGCCAAAACTCTTAAAACTGCATAAAACATCGAAATTTAATGTTATCCCGAAAAAATTTTTTTTGAAAAAATCAACTTTCTGGGACTTAGAAAAATTTTCATATTTTTTCTAAGTCCCAAAAAGTCGACTTTTTCAAAAAAATTTTTTTTCGAGATGACACTAAATCTCGACGTTTCATGCAATTCTAAGCCTTTTGGCATCAAAAATTTTTTTTCGATTTCGAAAATTTCATGTACTCCCCCCTATGGTGATTTTTCAAGATATATGAAAATTCCACTAAGTGGACTAAGAAGGGTTTTTGCCTTTCTCTATAGAAAGGTATTAGAATTGCTGGAAAAACCGACTTTCGAACGGAGCCTCGGAGACCCATAGTGTTATATACCATTCGACTCAGTTCGTCGAGATCGGAAAATGTCTGTGTGTATGTGTGTGTGTGTATGTGTGTGTGTGTATGTGTGTGCACTTTTCGAAGATATTTGAACGCGCTCAATTTTCTCAGAGATGGCTGAACCGATTTGAACAAACTTGGGCTCGTTTGAAAGCTACTGTCGGGCCATTGATCAAGTTCGAAGATCAAATGGCTGTGATTTTTGGTTCAGGAGATATGATTCTATAAGTGACGTAACCGACAAAAAGCGTTGTATTTGAACGCGCTCAATTTTCTCAGAGATGGCTGAACCGATTTGAACAAACTTGGGCTCGTTTGAAAGCTACTGTCGGGCCATTGATCAAGTTCGAAGATCAAATGGCTGTGATTTTTGGTTCCGGAGATATGATTCTATAAGTGACGTAACCGACAAAAAGCGTTGTATTTGAACGCGCTCAATTTTCTCAGAGATGGCTGATCCGATTTCAACAAACTTGGGCTCGTTTGAAAGCTACTGTCGTGCCATTGATCAAGTTCGAAGATCAAATGGTTGTGACTTTTGGTTCCAGAAATATGATTGTATAAGTGACGTAACCGACAAAACACGTTGATTTTTACCGCTCTTGTATATATAAGGGTGCCAAAATTTTGGGATCAACTCTATTTTCGTAAAGTTCTAGTGCTCAAAAGTTTAAGCACCTCGAAAAAAGCCTTCATGCAAAATTTGACCTAAATTGGACATGCTTAAGGGGTGCTGCCCGGTGGTAAAGGTTTGACAATTATCGATCTTGAAAAAGCACCATAGGGGGGAGTACATGAAATTTCCAAAATAAAAAATTTTTTTTGATGCCAAAACTCTTAAAACTGCATAAAACATCGAAATTTAGTGTTATCCCGAAAAAATTTTTTTTTGAAAAAATCAACTTTCTGGGACTTAGAAAAATTTTCATATTTTTTCTAAGTCCCAAAAAGTCGACTTTTTCAAAAAAATTTTTTTTCGAGATGACACTAAATCTCGACGTTTCATGCAATTCTAAGCCTTTTGGCATCAAAAATTTTTTTTCGATTTCGAAAATTTCATGTACTCCCCCCTATGGTGATTTTTCAAGATATATGAAAATTCCACTAAGTGGACTAAGAAGGGTTTTTGCCTTTCTCTATAGAAAGGTATTAGAATTGCTGGAAAAACCGACTTTCGAACGGAGCCTCGGAGACCCATAGTGTTATATACCATTCGACTCAGTTCGTCGAGATCGGAAAATGTCTGTGTGTGTGTGTGTGTGTATGTGTGTGTGTGTGTGTGTGTGTGTATGTGTGTGCACTTTTCGAAGATATTTGAACGCGCTCAATTTTCTCAGAGATGGCTGAACCGATTTGAACAAACTTGGGCTCGTTTGAAAGCTACTGTCGGGCCATTGATCAAGTTCGAAGATCAAATGGCTGTGACTTTTGGTTCCGGAGATATGATGGTATAAGTGACGTAACCGACAAAAAGCGTTGTATTTGAACGCGCTCAATTTTCTCAGAGATGGCTGAACCGATTTGAACAAACTTGGGCTCGTTTGAAAGCTACTGTCGGGCCATTGATCAAGTTCGAAGATCAAATGGTTGTGAGTTTTGGTTCCGGAGATATGATCGTATAAGTGACGTAACCGACAAAAAGCGTTGTATTTGAACGCGCTCAATTTTCTCAGAGATGGCTGATCCGATTTTAACAAACTTGGGCTCGTTTGAAAGCTACTGTCGGGCCGTTGATCAAGTTCGAAGATCAAATGGTTGTGACTTTTGGTTCCAGATATATGATGGTATAAGTGACGTAACCGACAAAACACGTTGATTTTTACCGCTCTTATATATATAAGGGTGCCAAAATTTTGGGATCAACTCTATTTTCGTAAAGTTCTAGTGCTCAAAAGTTTAAGCACCTCGAAAAAAGCCTTCATGCAAAATTTGACCTAAATCGGACATGCTTAAGGGGTGCTGCCCGGTGGTAAAGGTTTGGCAATTTTCGATCTTGAAAAAGCACCATAGGGGGGAGTACATGAAATTTCCAAAATCGAAAATTTTTTTTGATGCCAAAACTCTTAAAACTGCAAAAAACATCGAAATTTAGTGTCATCTCGAAAAAAATTTTTTTTGAAAATATCAACTTTCTGGGACTTAGAAAAATTTTCATATTTTTTCTAAGTCCCAAAAAGTCGATTTTTTAAAAAAAATTTTTTTTCGAGATGACACTAAATCTCGACGTTTCATGCAATTCTAAGCCTTTTGGCATCAAAAATTTTTTTTCTATTTCGAAAATTTCATGTACTCCCCCCTATGGTGATTTTTCAAGATATATGAAAATTTCACTAAGTGGACTAAGAAGGCTTTTTTAGATTAGCATCACTGTTCTCATACAAATAAGCAACGCAAATGTCAAGCACTAGTTTGGAAAAATGATGCTGACTGTGTGACATAAACACTGAAGCATGCTTTTGTGAACTACTCGAATCAATCTGAATCAATTGGTGTCAAAATTAGTATCCAAAATTATTTAATAAAAGTATGAAACATATTTTCATGAGACTGTTATGAAAGAAGAGAAAGGCATTATCACACCACTAGGTGGATTAAGAAGGGTTTTTAGATTAGCATCACTGTTCTCATACAAATAAGCAACGCAAATGTCAAGCACTAGTTTGGAAAAATGATGCTGACTGTGTGACATAAACACTGAAGCATGCTTTTGTGAACTACTCGAATCAATCTGAATCAATTGGTGTCAAAATTAGTATCCAAAATTATTTAATAAAAGTATGAAACATATTTTCATGAGACTGTTATGAAAGAAGAGAAAGGCATTATCACACCACTAGGTGGATTAAGAAGGGTTTTTTACACTGTTCTGGTTTTTATGTACGGTTTACCAAGGAACCTCTTTTTTAACACTGTTCTGGTTTCTATGTACGGTTTACCAGGGAACCTCTATAATATGAACAGACATAACATTACCGAACTGCGGGAGTCTAGGAGTGCTTAGATAGTGTATTCGTTTTCGAAAAGATTTCTGGTGCTATAATGCCATTTCCTGTTTTTTTTTTCTTTCGTTTCGACTACTGCTGGTACTTAGAACGGAACCACTGTTTGTACTGCTGTAACTACTGTTTCTGATATCACTATTTTATGTTTTTCTTCCGTTTTGGATACTGCTGGTACTTAGAACAGAACCACTGTTTGCACTGCTGGAACTACTGTTTCTTGTATCACTACTGGCACTTTTTGGTTGATTGTTATTATTGTTTTTAGATTCATAGGTATATGTATTGCTGAGCAATCTTCTGAAATGTTCTTCAATGGAAACTGTCATGGTCGTCATGTACGTTTAATTCACTATAGGATTTGTTAAAGTATAAATTTCTAAAAACATTTCTTTCTTTCATCATTGGAATGACGATAGAACCTCCCAGCTTTGTTGTTCGGTTGAGATTGCTTTATTCAAAATGTTTTAAACTTAAACTAACCTGTTCTACGATGTACATAAAGGTGGGAGGAGCCAGTTACAATACTTTCGTTAAATAATTGTTAGCGGGAGAGAGGGAAAAGAGAGATAATATCGATAAGGGTGCGAATATTTTGGGAACCCCCTAATTTCGTAAGGCGGTGATACTCAAAAGGTTGAGCACTTCGAAAACAGTTCCCAACAAAATTTGAGCTGAATCAGATATGGGTAAGAGGTGCTGCCCGATGGTTAAGGTTTGAAAATTTTCGATCTTGAACAATCACCATAGGGTGGAGTACATGAAATTTCCGAATTTTTTTTTATGCCAAACGTCTTCGAATCGCATGAAACGTACCCATTCTTAGCAAACAAATTACAAAAGCACTAAAACTGGACTTCCCCACAAAAAAAGTGAGCCATAGACCGATTAAAACAACACAATCTCTAATCCGACCGAATAAAGATCCTGTTGATCCATTAAAACAATCCAACGTCATCTATAGCATTCCCTGCAATGATTGAGAAAATTCATACATTGGAATGACAACTGTTATTTGAGTAAACGAAGAAAAATGCGATTTTCAATTCAATAATCTGGTTTTATTACGGCAGATTAAAAAACTCCTAGAAAGTACCAACTCTTACAGGAAAGTTCAATAATTTTTCTATTAAATGTTACATACGTTTAGTAATCTCCGTTTCAAATAACAATAATTCGCTATATTTGCTCCCATTCAGAGGGAAAACGGATTTGGAGCGCATTAATCTCTCGAAATAGCACGAAACTGTAGTCAGCAACCTAACCTCGAAATATTCAGACATAATTAAGCTAAATAATGAATTTTATTCTTACCGAAAGGTAGACGATCAGTTATATAACAATATATCGTTCTAGTAACTCTTCCGATTCGACAACCTACCAGCTTATTTCAAATTGAATCAAATTTGCTCACACAAGCGTTCAGTAACCGTTCCTACCATCTACTTTTGTTCCTTGCAATTCTTCTAATGTTCTGTATGCTTTCCAAGACGCATATAACTCGGGGTAGCGCTATCAACACTCCCTCCCGGAGTAGGGCGAAGGGTAACTGGAGCCTTACTATTATGAAAGCGTCATTGGAATGACTTACACCGACTACTCTTCCTTTAGGCCATGTATTTCTTGGAGTGTGAGGGTCGACAATCACGACTAGATCATCCACTGCTATAGGCTTGACCGGATTAAACCAATTAGTTCGTCTCGTTAAAGTGAGCAGACAGTCACTGAGCCAGCGACGCCAAAATATGTTGACCAGCGTCTTAGACACCTGCCGGTTCCTCCTTAAGAAGTCGGTAAGGGGCTTCATTCCGTCAGATGACCCCAACAAGAAATGATTTGGTGTTAGGAAGGATGCCACTGCAATTTTCAGCGAAAAAAAAACAATGTTTGAACACAATTTAAAAAATTTAAAAAAAATATCTACTCCGCCTTTTTTGTATAACTATGCTCGAAAGTGTTTTCTATCAAATGAAAGAAACAGATTTTTTTCGTTTGCTCCAATGTTAGATATAGAAGTTTAAAAATGACCTGTTTTTGAACTAGTTTTTCTCATAGCTTCGGTTCAGAAAACGCTACCTGAATGCGCTAGTCATAAAAAAATTGGTTTCAATAAACTCTAAAAGATATTCAAAGACACCAAAAACGAGTGAAAAATAAGAAAGTTAGAGCGAAAAATCTGATTTTTCTAGAAACACCCTGAGTTGCGCTATTAAAATTAAAACCGTTAGAGATACTACAATACAGTTTTCGGCAAAGTTGCTTGATGTAAGTATTCCAACAGTTTTGCCGAAGGATGCAGTCCTCTATCTCAACACACACAGAAAATAATTTTTGGATGACCCTAATAATAAGAACCACCCTAATACTATATGCATCAAAATTTGGCTTATCTATCACTGGTTATTTGGTCTGAAGACATCATAGCTCTAAAGTATAAGGCTAAGCCACAAATGTTTTTGTACCCCTCAATTGTGGATCCGGACCACTGTGCACTGATATCACGAACTTGCTTGACCAATACAGTCTCAACCTGTTACGTCAAGTGAATCACGTTCTCGACCTCTGCTTCTCGAGCCAATCAGATTGTGCACCCAGAATTATCGCAGCACCCTTCTGGTTATATGCGTTAGACACCACCCTCCGCTCCACATTGCACTCGAATCAGATGGATCGTTGCACGACCGATATAATTCTCGCATCGTCAGCTACAATTTCAAAAAAGCCGACTACAATAGTATCATTGTGTTTCTTTCTAACTTGACCTGGAGTGAAATTCTTGACAACGACGATGTTAATCTTGCGACTCAAACCTTATCTAACGTTATGACGTATGCAATCGATCAATACTTAACGAATTAGTCAGCCCTCCAAGCAGGCTCCGTGGCAAACCGCAGAGTTAATCTATTTGAAAAGTTCGAAAATTGAAGAAATATTCGAAGAATGGTGGCTTAGTACTTCGACAAAATTACATGCAAATAAACAAAGTATATAAAAAAACAGCCAAGCGTTGCTACTCAAACTATTTGCGCAATTTGGAAACATGTTAACGATCTAAGAAAGTAGTCGAACCTACCCTCGATCATGTTTTACGAACAACAAACTGGTTCCTGCACGCAAGAGATAAGCGATATGTTTATGAAAAAAAATTGCCAGCGTTTTTTCTAGAAATACCTTAAACCTCTCAGGCGGCTCTAAATGTTCCCATATCGAGCCAGTGTTTGAATTTAATCAATATCGACACCGACGATGTACTAACGGCAATCGTAAAAATTAAATCTTCACACTCTGCTGGACCCGACAGTTGTCTTGAAGAAATGTTCAAGTGCAATAGTAACTCCCTGATGCCAACTGTTTCAACTATCACTCACGACCGGAGTCTTTCCCGTTATGTGGAAATCTTCCTACATGTTTCCAGTTCACAAAAAAGGAGACAAAAAGAACATTGACAATTATCGTGGAATTACTGCCCCAGGCGCCATCTCTAAATTGTTCGAGTCAGTAGTTCTTAAGCCAATTGTAGAACACTGTGAACAATACATCGCGGAAACTCAACACGGATTCATGCCGAAACGCTCCACTGCTTCTAATCTTCAATCTTTTACGACGTACATAATGGATGCCATGTCTAATGGCTTCCAAACGGATGCTATTTACACGGATCTCTCCGCAGCTTTTGATAAAATCAATTACGCTAACACGATCGCCAAACTGGATAGACTGGGTTTCGGTTGCAGTATTCTTCGATGGATGCAATCCTATCTCTGCAATCGACGGCTGGCGGTTAAAATCAATGACAGTCTATCGCATGAGTTTTTTGCTTTTTTTCGGGAAACCTCAAGGAAGCCATCTCGGTCCACCGATTTTCCTCTTTTATTTCAACGATGTAAATTAAGAGTGCAGAGGATGCTTCATCCCTTCAGCGTCAACTGACCATTTTTTCAAGGTGGTGCGAGATCAACCGTATGGTATTGAACATTAGCAAATGCTATATTATCACATTTCCTCGTAAGAAATACTCTTTGCGGTTTGATTATTGCCTCCACGATGGAGCTATTGAAAGAGTCACTTGTGTCAAGGATCTTGGAGTTGATCTTGACGAACAAATGAATTATAAGCAGTATATCGAATACACAGTTACGAAGGCTTCTCGTTGTTTGGGATTTGTTATGAGAACTGCTAAGTGCTTCACAGATATATACTGTTTGAAGTCGCTATACTGCTCACTTGTTCGCTCAACACTCGAATACTGCTCGGTGGTATGAAACCCTCACTATGTTAACGGTGTTCTCAGAATCGAGAACCTGGAACAACCCTCATCATTCTACGAAAGCCGTGGAATGCTTATCGGGCTCAATACTTTGCAAGTGCGCCGTGACCTGTTCCGTGCAATGCTGATTGCCGATGTCTTGACGAACAATATCGATTGCTCATTACTTCTTAGTCAAACCTACATCAATGTTCGTTCCAGAGCTCTCCGCAACAACAACCTCCTCAGATGGCCTCTACGTCGTACTAACTACGCAATCAACGGTGCCGTCATTGGATTGCAACGAATCTTCAACTGTGTTTCTACGGGATTCGATTTCCATTTTCTCGTAGCCGAATAAGAGAATTTTTTTAAATACTCTTAGAAACAATCATTAGGACTTACGTTTGTCTGTTAATTAAATAAATAAATAAATAAATAAATATGATGCCTCTTCTGATTTCTGGTGTGTCAGAAATCTGTAGAGCATTTTATCGTTGTGGCAATAGGTTTTTGTTTTTGAATTATAAATTTCAAGTTTTCGAATTTTTAGTGTTTTTTTTCTTTTTTATTAAAAAGAAGATGGTTTAGAGAATTTTAATACTTTCGAACAACTCAACCGATTTCGCTAAATTTTGGGGAAATGTTATGAAATATTGAACCTTTCAAATAAAAATATAAAATTACATAATGCACATTGTTACCTACCACGAAAACCCTTAAAAGGGTGTATTTATATATATATATATATATATATATATATATATATATATATATATATATATATATATATATATATATATATATATATATATATATATATATATATATATATATATATATATATATATATATATATATATATATATATATATATATATATATATATATATATATATATATATATATATATATATATATATATATATATATATATATATATATATATATATATATATATACATATATATATATATATATATATATATATATATATATATATATATATATATATATATATATATATATATATATATATATATATATATATATATATATATATATATATATATATATATATATATATATATATATATATATATATATTCAAATTGAGGATATTTTTGTTGCATACCCGAGTGTTATTTCTCTCAGCTTTCAGTTCTCCTATTTCATCCTCTCGTTCCAGAAGTGTCTCTCGTGCTTGAGTAAGTTCCTTTGTTAATGTTGAGAATTCCTGACGACAAATAAAATTTTATAAGAGTTGTATTAGTTATAAAGATCCCCGTTTTAATCCACATAGTGGTGTAATGATGAGTCTCAAATATTAATATATATTACAGTGGAATTCTTGAAAATAACCCCTTGATTCATTGTTGGAAAAAAACAAAAAAATGTTCTACATCAACTTATATAACATAAATAACTAAACATCGATTAAGCCATTTGTTGAAGAATGAGATCACCCCAAAACTACAACCCTTACGTTATCACAACCCGATCGTATTTGGTCGTCGTAATCCGAAAGAGAACGAGTACATGAAACAGAGACAATTGTGCATGCAGCGTAAGCGAATCAACCACCATCGGCACTATCGTCAGCGTCATTACACTTTGGAAGTGTGATAAGGAAGACCAATAACGCGACCGTCTCACTAAAACCCGAAGGAAAACATCGAATGAGAGCGTCGTCATCATTCTAGAGGTGCACTGGAGTTCCCAAGCGTTAGCACTGGGCTGATGCTATTGAAAAAATCGACGCTTCAAGACGCCATCGCACATGGACCAACTGAATACAATACCCCCATCATACCTTGAGACAATAGTCGTTGGATCTTATCCGCCATCGCCATCGCCATCAACGAGTTTGGATTGGTTTGGAATTTAAACTTACATGTACCAAAATTGGTGGGTTGATGCATGATACCCGCTGATCGAAAATACGACATAAGCTTTTCTGGATTTGGATTCTGCATTTGCTGGATCGCTGGACTGGCGCAACATTTTTTGTGGGGTAAATATTACGAGTTCAGTAATACCTATCCAACAAGCCATAGATTATTAAAATCCGTCCACTTTTAACGGAGATACCGACATTTTTGTGTAAGCGACTTTTTCCCCTATTCCAGCAGTAGGAGTTTTGAGCGCTGTATGACAAAGCAATGCTTGGGAGCAACGTGAAACACGATCTTGAATACTGTTACATACAATTGTTTCTAAGTACCAAAAAGACTGTGTACACTAGGGTGGGACAAGGTTGTATGGGAAAAAGATGAAAATGTTTATTTTCTCGCTCTCACGGTTTAAAGTTTGTATGGGATTTAGTATGGAGAAACTCACTTTTAACCAAAAAATCGGCTGGAGATCAACCTATGAACTCTAAAAATCGGCGCATATAATATTTTGGTAGGAAATTTAACGAGGAAGAAAACTTTAGAAGACCGCAAAACAATCCCACATTTGTAGGAAATGTTATTAAAGAAAAACAGACACAAGGTCTGAACAATGGCTCATTCCTTAATATATCTAGCACCACTGCTGCTAGTGAAAGTAACATGATGTGACTTCCCTTTAATGTGCTATAACGGTTGATCCGTTTTGTTTGATGTCTTCACGATAGTTACTCAGCAGAGTATAAAGATTATTTTTAAGTGACAAACCATGCTCCAAACCTTACAGTAAAGACACAAAAAGTCATGTAAATTGTGTTTTTGTTTGCATAAAAAAGTACCATCTATATCTTCTAAACTATAAGTGATAGAGAGTTTATATATTCCGCAAAGTTTTTGGATTTGAGTTTATCTAAAATATTGTAGAAGATTTCAAAAACCTATTTCTTCAAATTAAAAAGTTTGACTTTTTTGTGTCTTTACAGTGAGTTTTGGAACATGACTTGTCACTTAAAAATAATCCTCATACTCAGCTGAGAAACTTTTGTGAACACATCAAACAACTAAAATCAACCGTTATAGCATAATAAAAGAAAGCACAATCATATTACCACCACTAGCAGCAGTGGTGCTAGATATATTAAGGAGTGAGCCATTGTTCGGACCTTGAGTCGGTTTTCCTTTAATAACTTTTTCTACAAATGTCGGATTGTTTTTCTGCCTTCTAAAGTTTTCCTGCACGATAAATTTCCTACGAAAATAACACATGGACTGATTTTTAGAGTTCACAGGTTGATCTCCAGCCGATTTTTTTTGTTAAAAATGAGTTTCTCCATACTAAATCCCATACAAACTTTAAACCGTGGGCGCGAAAATATAGTTTCTCCGATCGATCTAAAATTTTGCATGATGCTTATGGGACCCAAAAGGAACACGAAAAGTTTGGTGGAGCTGATATCAATTTTTTGTCCCACCCTAGTGTACACCATACTATTTCAAGAAAATTTTGCCTCGGACCGCTTTAGCACGGTTCGTTCTTGGCAACATAATCGTTTGAATATGGCATATGTAAACCAGATGATGGCAGCATTTTCGAGTTGAAAGCAATTCCATAATTATATTTATTTAATCTACTTACAGCAATAAATTCTGGGAGAACATAACACCCATATACCATTCGAATCAGTTCGTCGAGATCAGCAAATGCTTGTGTGACAAATAATTTCACTCAATTTTCTCAGAAATGACTCAACTGTTTTCTCCAAACTCAGATTCATATGAATAGTCGTATGCTCCTACACAAGGTTCCTGAATTACGTTTGTATCCGACTTCTGGTTTAGGAACTACAGGATGATATGTGAAACGAAATCAAAATAGTAATACTCATTGTTCGGAATTCTCCCAAGAAACTCTCGATGAAATCTGCCTCGTTTTAAAGCAGATCAAAGCTGCAAATTTATTTATGTTTAGTTTAAATGTATAAACGATCAATCAAATTCAACTCACAATTAGTTTCTTCTCTCCCTATTCAAATGACTAAGCACAATCCGTCCAAATTGTCAACCGAAATTATCAACCAGTTTTAAATCTGCGTGTTTGATTTTAATTTGTAATATTTGTCTGTGCAGTCTTACTTCAACGTATAACTCACCTAAACTCCTTACTAGAAAGCCAAATACTTCCGTACTCCGCGTAGATATAAGTTTTATACCTGTAGTTTTGTTTTAGTCAAATACAACTAGTTATTTATCTGCATAGAATAATGAATTGTATACTGTTTACCTTTTAATTCTATTAATTTATAGATACCAATAAATTATTTAATAGAAACTATAAACTGGTTGAACAAATTAGCTTGATAATATATTCAAAACTGCAAACAATATCCAATAACTTCCAATTTCTGCCAAACCTATCTTCTATTTTGCCAGTAATGCCTTTTGACATTTATTTGCTTATTAACTTTCATCTATCTCTTTCTTAAATCTTTCATCACTCAACGGCAGTGTTGCCAAAGGTGTTATTCCAAACAATTCCCCGACCCGTAACTCTGGTCCGACGCATGGCTCAAGTACCAGAGTTACCACCAGTGATCTCCAACACCGCTAGGTTCACTGCCGCGCGTTTGAAGACACCGCTCTTGGTGCGTACCCAGGCTTGACGTATTCTGCCATCACTGGAGACTATCGGTTTCTCTACTATACCGCGAATCCATGACCTCCGATTTGTACCTTCGACAACGTAGACTAAATCTCCTACTTTCAATGGCTTTGACTCCTCAAACCATTTTGTTCTCTGATTCACTGATGGAATGTACTCCTTTATCCACCGCTTCCACATATCTTCAGCAACTTGCTGAGACCGTTTGTAGGAATTTCGCAGCGCTTCAGCCGCATTTACCGGAGGTGGTGTTGCATGTGGTTCGTTCGGGGAAACACCTCGAAGAAAATTATTTGGTGTGAGCGCTTCCGCTTCCGACGATTGTTCTGAACTGTAGATGAGTGGACGAGAATTAACCATCTCTTCCGCTTCAATAATGGATGTCTGCAAAATCTCATCAGTCATGCGCCGTCCGTCGTTTAGCGTTTCTAGAGCATCTTTTATGGACCGAACAAGCCGTTCCCACGCTCAACCCATGTGTGGTGTAGCGGGTGGGTTAAAAGTCCATTTTGTTCTTGCGCTCGTGAATGCCTCAGCACAGTCTAATCCGATGGCTTGTACCATGCCAATCACTTCTTTGCTAGCTCCTCGTAAATTTGTGCCGTTATCCGAGAAAAACTCACTGGGAGGTCCTCTACGGCACACAAACCGTCGAATCGCCATTAAACATGACTCCGTTGTCAAGCTGTGCGCCACTTCTACGTGAACGGCTCTGACTACCAGGCAGGTGAACAATACTACCCATCGTTTCTCCTTTCTGCGACCGACCGTTACCTCAAATGGACCAAAGTAATCAACTCCAACATGACTGAAAGGTCGAATATTCGGAGTTAATCTTTGTATCGGTAATGGAGCCATCCGTGGAGCACGAGGTCGATTACGGTGAACTTTACACCATAAACAGGCTGATGAGACTTTGCGGATTACAGCGTTGACTTTCGGAATGTGGTATCGCTGTTTCAATTCGTTCTTAACGGTTTCCCGATACCCATGACCAAACTTTTCATAAAAATGGTGTACTATCAGAATCGAAATCGGATGATCATCCGGTACGATTATTGGAAAACGTAAATCAAACGGGAGCATCTCCGCATTCGCTGCACGCCCTTCCATGCGAATCAAACCGTCTTCTTCGACCAGAGGTGTCAGCCTGTACATCACACTTGTTTTTTCTATTTTCAGCCACTCGTTTATTGGCCGACCCTTGTTATGCAATAAAACTTTCAACTCGTCTTTGTAAGCCTCGATTCTGATTTCAACAGTGATCGTTCCGCCTTTTGATATTCATGCTGCTGTAAGGGTACACGAATTGATCGAACACTATGTTTGATGAGCATTCTTTGTTGATTTGGCGTTGCTTTAGCTGTTTCTATCGGCATTTCCTTGGACTTTTTTTTGCAATTAGTTAGAAATCGACACACCATAGCCATGTTTCTTACAAGTACTGTCCACTTAGAAAAACGACGGAAATCGATTAAACTCTCTGCGATGACTGTATCGTGCAAAAGTAAATGGACCCGCAACTCTTCCGTTGTATTTGCTGGCGGCATGTTCTTCGGCCAATCTTCCTCGTCTAGGTACAAAAACCTTGGACCTGTAACCCATGAGCTATTCGAAAGTAGCTCTAAGTCTTTGCTCCATTTGGTTAGCTGGTCCGCCACGTTCAATTTTGTTGGTACCCAGTACCATTCTGTCAGCTTCGTAAGACTCAAGATCTCTCCAATCCTAAACCCGACAAACTGCTTGTATCTGCGTTGGTCAGAGCGAATCCAAGACAAGACCGTCTACGAGTCGGTCCAAATGAACTGTTTGTTTATTATGAAGCTGTGATTATCATGTATCGTTCGTACTAAGCGAGCTCCTAACACTGCACCTTGAAGTTCCAGCCTTGGAATCTATAATTGCTTTAGTGGGGCCACTTTCGAACGGCTCATCACCAAAGCGCATTTCACTTCTCCTTTGATAACTGCCCGTAGATATGCTACACAGCCATATGCTGTCTCACTGGCATCTGTGAAAATATGAAGCTGGATATCTTCAATCTCGCATGTTTTTGCTTTTCCGAAATAGGCTCGAGGAATTTTGAAACGTTCGATATCTGAAATTAATCGTAACCAACAAGTCCACTTGTGATAGGATGCATCATCAATTAAATCGTCCCAATCGCAACCCGTTCGCCAAATATCCTGGATCAACATTCTTCCCAGCACAGTAAAAGGCGACAAAAGGCCTAGCGGGTCGAACAAGGCCATCACACATCGTAATACCTTTCTTTTGGTCGGGCGTTCATCGCTCTGAACAATTACTTGCAGTCCAATGTTAGACGATGTAGCAAACACGAAAACATCCTGTTTTGGTGTCCATACGATGCCTAGAATACGTTCGTAGTCCGTACTTGTATCTTGGTCAAAGCGCACAATTTTATCAGCTTTCCGTTCGACAATTTTCTCTAAAAACGCACTGGAATTTGACACCCAATTTCTAATATGGAAACCTCCTTGATCGTGAATGTGCTGCACCTCTTTCGCAATTCTAACCGCATCCTCGACCGTGTCTGCGCTATCATAATAGTCGTCTACATAGTGACGATTTATGACCGCCTTCGCTGCATCAGGATATGCCTCTAAGAATCGTTATGCATTCACATTCTTTACGAATTGAGCTGAGCAGGGCGAAGATGTAGAACCAAACGTCAGCACATCCATTACATACACTTGTGGTGTTTCATCTAGACTGGTACGGAACAGAAAACGTTGTGCTGATTTATCTTCAGACCTGACATGGATTTGGTGGTACATTTCGGCAATGTCCCCTCCGTATGCTATTGGCCTTTCCCGAAAGCTACACAGTACTCCCGGAAGTGACACCAACATATCCGGTCCCTTTAACAACTCCGAATTTAGCGACACTCCATTGACAGCTGCCGAAGCGTCCCACACAAGGCGGACCTTGTTTGGCTTCCGTGGGTTTAACACAACCTTGAGCGGCATAACCTTGTGTGCGTAACCTTTCACTTGGTATTCACTAATCTGTTTGTACACATTTTGCTTCAATTCAGGATCTTTTTCCAGCCTTTTTTCCAACGCTTTCATTCTACGTACGGCCATCGAATAACTGTCAGGAAATTGTCGTTCGTCTTCTCGCCACAGAAGACCTGTTTGGAAACGATTGCCTATCCGGGTCGTTGTCGATTGAAGAATCGCTCGAGCTCGTTGATCCTCCGCCGATTCCGGAACGCCGAACGAAGTAACTCCTGCTTCATCCAACGTGTACTGTGTCCGGATCATGTCATGAAGTTCTTGGTTACTTGCTTGAGTAACCGAATGGAGATTGAGAAACGTTTCAGCACTCGATTTTCGCTGTTGTGGGCCATATATCGTCCAGCCGAGCTTAGAACGCCCGGCTATTGGTTCATCACCTTTTCCAACTCGTGATTCTAAAGGAGCGAATAAGTGCAGATTATCAAGCCCAATCAAGATTGCCGGTTCTTCTGACGAATGATCTGTCACGGATAGGCCCGCCAAATGTGGATATCGTACTGAAATCTCCGCGAATCGCACACTTTGCTTCGGTAGCACTAATTCCGATACAGTACGTACGTCTCTTAATAAGAATTTCTTATTTTCTCCGATCGCAGACAGTTCCAATTTAATTTTTCGCGAATTATTTTCGTGACGCCTGATGTCACCAGTCCATTTCACTATTAGAGGTTCAGCTTCGCCTTTTGCCTTCAACCGATTAGCCATCCTTTCATCAATCAGTGTACTTGACGAACCCTCGTCTAGAAATGCAACAGTTTGTATGCTTATTTGCCCCACGGTCAGTTTTACCGGTACCATACGAAAAATTACTCCACAGTACAAATTCTTGTGAGAGTTACACGCTACTTCCATCAATTGCATGGACTCTTCTCTCCGATGCAGGAGGTAGTGATGATTCCCACCACAATTTTTCATGGTGCATCGCAGCTTGGCGTTGCAGCGACTCTTCCCATGATTATTCAAGCAGATACCACATAGTTTCAATTTCTCAACTGCACTCAAACGTTCAGCAACGCTCATCTGCTTAAATTCGTCACAATACCGGATTTTGTGGTCATCACTCTTGCAGATCCAGCACAGTTTACTGGCTTTGGCTATTTGTGTTCCTTCCTCTGGTTTCTGAATACCGTCATGTAAGTGAACAAACTCCTGTCTGGATTTGTTTTTCCCTCTCCGCACCGTCTCGTTACACGACCAAGGAGAAAAATCAGATACTTCAGATATATCCGAAACTATATCTTGCATGAAAGCAGAGAACGTTTTCAATGTGGTGGCATTTTTTCCTCGTTTATATCTCACCCAGTCCAGTTTGTAGCTGGTTGGCAGTTTTTCGACCAGTTCATCAATCAACATAGGATTGTTGCAATGTTCCCTAAGTCCAGCAGCCAGCAAATGATCACAAAGCTGCTTCACTGCAATCCCAAAATGAATGAACGATTCTAAACGTTCGATTCTAGGTGAGGGAGCGTTCCGCACCTTCAGCATAAGTGTCTTAAGCAGTTTCTGAGGCTTTCCAAATAAATTACGCAGATCTTCGATGACATCAGGAACGGAATCAGGGAGAACTAGTCTGCTTCGAACCGCTTCTAAGGCATTTCCCTGCAAACAGTCCTGCAACCTTTTCAAGTTGTCTATGTTTGTAAACCCGCAAGCCTCAGTTGTATATTCAAAGCTGCTGATAAACAATGGCCACACTTCCGGCTCTCCACTGAATGTTGGAAGATGTTTGGACACTCCCTGCCGAGCCAGCCGTTGACTTCTCGTCAGTTTGATTACCTGTGTCCCGGACCCGGTTTTGCTCCTTCTCGATCCACCGATACTCAAACTTGGTATTGAAGTTTCCTTCTTTTCATCTTCTGAACTCTGCTCTTCTTCTAACGATTCGAATTGCGATTGCAATTCTTCGTCTACTAGATCTTTTTCTTCTTCTTCGTCTTCTTCTTCAGCAACTTTACCACCCCCTTGGTGGTCTAACTGTTCTTGCCACTTTTTTAGATTGAGCTCAGAAAGCCAACTTTTAACTTTTTCTTTTCCTAAGGAAACCGATTTACCATCCTGCCTAAGTTCGATTTTCTTGCTGATATTGTTGCTTCTACCGATCGCTGCTTTGTCTCCTAAAGCCTCTACTTTCTGCATACTGACATTCATTTTTTTTACGTATTTTATCCCGTTTCGAGATGAATTCTTGTTCCGCAGTCAACTGGCGATCCAGCAGCTCTTGCTCTTGCATTGAAATTCCCGTTCGCGCATCTCCTTTTCAAGAACCAGCTGCTTCTTCATAAGTGCCCGTTTCATTTCGAGACGCTTCGCTCGAAGTTCCATTTCCGCCTTAAGTGCTTCCTCCCTCGCTAGCTGTTCCTTTTCCAGTTGTTCAACATGTTTGGCAACAGAGGAACCTGCGCTGCGAACTGAGTCCGTGTCACCCTTCGACGAACCTTTCTTCGGTTTGGGAACACGCAATAGTACGTCCTTCGATTTTGTGCACTTAGGACAATACCAGTCAACTTCAGTAACTGCTTCGGTTACTTCAGCACACTTGAAATGCGCCCATAGCTTGCAATCGTTGCAACTTACCATATGGTAATCGTCTTCTTCCGGACCGCCACATATTAAACAATTCGCCAATGACTCATCCATATCAGGAGAACTTGAAGCCATTTTTAGGTTAAGTCCGAGTAATTCTTTGATTTTGTTCGGAATTCTCCCAAGAAACTCTCGATGAAATCTGCCTCGTTTTAAAGCAGATCAAAGCTGCAAATTTATTTATGTTTAGTTTAAATGTATAAACGATCAATCAAATTCAACTCACAATTAGTTTCTTCTCTCCCTATTCAAATGACTAAGCACAATCCGTCCAAATTGTCAACCGAAATTATCAACCAGTTTTAAATCTGCGTGTTTGATTTTAATTTGTAATATTTGTCTGTGCAGTCTTACTTCAACGTATAACTCACCTAAACTCCTTACTAGAAAGCCAAATACTTCCGTACTCCGCGTAGATATAAGTTTTATACCTGTAGTTTTGTTTTAGTCAAATACAACTAGTTATTTATCTGCATAGAATAATGAATTGTATACTGTTTACCTTTTAATTCTAATGATTTATAGATACCAATAAATTAATTAATAGAAACTATAAACTGGTTGAACAAATTAGCTTGATAATATATTCAAAACTGCAAACAATATCCAATAACTTCCAATTTCTGCCAAACCTATCTGCTATTTTGCCAGTAATGCCTTTTGACATTTATTTGCTTATTAACTTTCATCTATCTCTTTCTTAAATCTTTCATCACTCAACGGCAGTGTTGCCAAAGGTGTTATTCCAAACACTCATTTTTCTCGTAGATGGCTGAACCGAACTAAGATTCAAATGAAATCTAGGAACCATAAAAGATTGAAATGAAAGGTCTTAAGATCCTATAACATATCTCGCTTTTTAGTCAGATCCAACTTCCGGTTTATGAGATACAGGATGATTTGTATAAAAATGTCCATTTCGCTCAAATTTATTAGGTTTATCGGGTTTGTAGATTTGGATAGTCAATAACCAAATAAACTTATCTCAGTTTTTTTCGATTTGGAAGGTACTCAACAATTTAATTCGCACTACGATTTTTAAAAGATGTCTACACTGATTTTCAATCAGTTTGAATCAAACGTAAACTATACAGCTCTTGAGGTTTATTTAACTGACTTCGGCTACACCGATTTTAGAATTCCGGTTCAGTACCGAATCGTTTCTCAAAGCTCAATCGTTTTCTCAAAAAAGTCCAAATCAAAATTCAACTATAAAAAGTTCAAATTAAAGGATTTATGGTCCCATACAAAATTAATGAATTTTATCCGATTCTGGAATTACAGGGTGATGAGTTTTTAAAATTCATTCCGATATAGAAGATGACACTCCAAAAAAGCTTCAAAGTTGGACTCAAAACTATTGCAATTTATATGTCATATTAATTTATGGCCATACGAATCGTTTTCGGTTATGCTGGTTCTTGAATACTGGTTCTGGTAGTACCGTGAATAATCGTAAGCTCTAAAATGGAATTTATTTCGACATCTCATGGAAGGTTCAATCGATTATTACACGTTTAGATTAAAATTCGATCCGATTGAGAGTTTCGACATTACAGGCTAATGAGTGAATAAAACTTTAAATTGCCGCTTGAATATCATTAAAATGTCATGCGAACTAAAACACCGAAGAATATTCATGTAAAAAACACATGCGGATGATAAAAAAAGGTATAATCTCACTGCTAGGTGGATTAAGTACGTTTTTTGATTCGTGACCGTTATATCGACGACAAGGGAAGTCGCTTTGATTACCCAGGATTGGCGCCATTATACCATTCGTCAATCTCTTACCTATCGGCAATCGAGGCTCATCACAACACTGAACGATTTTGTGCGTCAATTCACTGCTCCAGTTGCCGCTTCGTTGAACGAGTCATTGAAGGAGTTTTCTGTCGAGAAGAGGAAGCGCCGAAATTTGTTGCTTTGGTGAGTGAACATTTAGTATACTACCGAGGCTAGGATTACAGAAATACACATGTTACATCCTCTTCGATTTTCAACAAATTCACTGAGCCCTGAAGGCCCTTTGTAGGGCAATCCGTCCATCTTGGGATTCGATTTTCATTTATATTAATTGAAATAATATTGGTGACTGGAATTGAAGTGACTTCGTCGGGATTTGTGCCGCTGATGGTTTCTCTGGGTGAGTTGCCGCAGTATATGTCCGGCCGAAGTTTACAAATTTGGATATTACACCTATTACTTTCCTCTTTGCTGCATAATCCTATTATTCGAGTTTGGTCAGCATCGGGATCCGAGTGTAACGTTACGAACACTAATCATTATATTGAAGCTTTTTCGGTTTTTTTTTAACGATATCAAACTAACTGGAGATTATAAGAGGAGAAAGAATATGAAATCATAGAGCCATAGTACTCAAGGAAGAGCAAGGATGTGAAGAATAAAGTGCGGAAAAGTGAGACGTGACAAGGGTCATTTAAGTAAGCAGAAGGCTTCTCGTATCTAAACTTTTACCTTCTACCAGAGGAGTCGAACTTAGGCATCTTAGCGATACGAGTTATCCGAGTCTCTGATATGTCAGAAAGTAAAGGCAAAGGTCATTTGCCATTTACTGTCCGAACCGGCTCGGACAGTAAATGGCAAATGACCTTTGCCTTTACTTTCTGACATATCAGAGACTCGGATAACTCGTATCGCTAAGATGCCTAAGTTCGACTCCTCTGGTAGAAGGTAAAAGTTTAGATACGAGAAGCCTTCTGCTTACTTAAATGACCCTTGTCACGTCTCACTTTTCCGCACTTTATTCTTCACATCCTTGCTCTTCCTTGAGTACTATGTCTCTATGATTTCATATTCTTTCTCCTCTTATAATCTCCAGTTAGTTTGATATCGTTAAAAAAACCGAAAAAGTAAAAATTACTGACTGACCAGAAGTCATAAATAAAAAAGTAAAAAAAAAAAAAAATTATATTGAAGTGCAACATTTATTTCTGTCGGATAAAGTTATACAGTATATGCCTAGCGAAGGTAGGTCATCTTGCAAAAGACTACACAGCATCTTTTCTCTCTTGTTTACCATTATACCGTGACGAGACACTATGCCTGCCGCTAGCGCATCCAGTACCAAGAAGCCGCCGTCGATGAGGGCATTGACGGGCAGAATCAAGGAGACCCAATTATCGTTTAATGACATCTGGAGATTTGTGCAACCATTCAAGAAACAAATACTGCTACCGAAGTAAATGTACGCCTAAATAAGTTGGATGACTTGTGGGAGGGTTTCAGTGAAACCTTAATTGAAATCTTTGCTCATGATGACTATAATGCTAAGGGGAGTACGCTGGAAAAGGAACGCAATGAATTCAGTGATTGTTATTATGAAGCTAAAGCCTTTTTAACCGATAAGCTTGAAGACCTACAGAAACCGGACTTGCTTGAACAGTCTATTCGAGTAGGCGATTCATCGATGCGTGCTGCTGTTGACCACGTTCGGCTTCCACCGATCAAGTTGCAGACATTCAGTGGCGATATCGACGAGTGGCTCAATTTTCGGGATTTTTTTACCTCTCTCATCCACTAGAAGCCAGATTTACCAGAAGTTGAAAAGTTTCATTACTTGAAGGGTTGTTTGCATGGAGAACCAAAAAACTTGATCGACCCAATTCAGATCACTAGAGCTAATTATCAGGTGACGTGGGACATGTTGTTAAAGCGGTACAACAACAGTAAACACTTAAAGAAACGACAAATTCAAGCACTTTTCAATCTACCGTCCCTATCCAAGGAATCAGTTTCCAATTTATATGATCTATTTATTTATTTATTTCGTCAAGCAAATGTAGACTACATAGAGATGGTTACAATGTTTACTTAGATACTACGCATTATTTCTACGACTAAGCTGTAATTTCATTTCATTTTTGGACATACCACATCAAGATGTTCGCACTATTGAGTGGCTGAGTCAGCGTGCTTGCGAATTGGCTTGGCTTATCTTAACAATGGAGTCGCGGACAATAGACGGTGGAACAAAAGGATAGTCCACGAGGTGAACAACGTGACCAAACACGCGGTCAAAAATTGTAAGTAGGAAGCGAGTTGAAGAACTAACACGATTTACCAAATATTATTAAATCGGAAATTGGAAATTAAATTATTGAATTTGAGATTTGAGCGCGAATTTGAATGTGTGCTCCTAGTAGCTAACACGTGGTGGTGGAATATTGGTTAGAACCTTACAACCATTCCGTTTGCGGTGTTTGGTTCCATACTTAGCCCTTAGTAGTACAAATTTCGACTCGTTTTCGACGAGTTTTCCTGAATTTTTGGCCGCAACTTATAAGATTTGTTCACTGCGATAGCTAAGCTACAAAATGGCACTCAGTTTAAGAGCACTCTGCAAGCAGGAACGTTTCCACTTAGACACGATGCAGAATCTTTTAGATTTTGTTCCAAATTATAACATGATTCGAGATAAAGAGCAACTCCTGGTGTGGCGAGAAAGATTGGAGGAAACGTTTGATAAATTTCAAAGTAACCGTTTGCAGATGGATCTGTTAGAGGAGGATGGTCACTATCTTGATGACACCTCGATGGAAGGAGCCAGAGATATCGAAAGTGTACTTGAAACGGGACTTAAAACAGATGCTAGCCGTGCAGCAAGAGATCAATTCGAGCTGTACTATGTGAGGTGTAAAAGCTTTCTTCTTGCGTACTGCTAACCCTACCCAATTAAATAATGTTCCAATTCAACCTACAAATGTTCGTAATTCTGACCAATACAGTTCAAGAGTCAAACTCCCAGAAGTGAAACTCCCTTTGTTTGATGGCTCTCTTACTGAGTGGCTTACGTTTCGAGACACATTTAAAAGTTTAATCGACTCTAATCCTCAGCTGTCGGATATCGACAAGTTTTCTTACCTGTTTGCTTCGCTCTCAAAGGAAGCCAAACGTGTTGTCGAGTCTATTGAAATAACTTCAGCGAATTACTCCGTCGCTTGGGAATTACTGAAACGCCGTTATGATAATAAAAAACTAGTAGTAAAAACCTACCTCGATTCGCTTTTCTCCGTTGAATCAATGAAGCGGGAATGCTATGAATCGCTCGCTCGACTTATAGATGAATTTGAACGAAATCTAAGGATGATTGAAAAAATGGGGATAGAAATCAACGGTTGGAGCATACTGTTGGCTCACATAGTTTGCTCACGTCTCGACCCATCCACGTTAAGGCAATGGGAAAATCATAATCAATCTACCAAAGCACCCGAATACCATGAACTTATCGAATTTTTGCGTCGTCATAGTACTATGTTGCAGTCTATCAATCCAGGAAAATCTCGACCCTCTGAGCCTTCCCGTACTTCTTACTCATAAGAAAACAATCGATTACCGCAGACAAGATTTGGCAGCGTTCATTCTATTACCAACTCGACGTGTAAATCCTGCTCTTTCTGCAAGCAGTCAGCTCATTCACCATTTAAATGTGACGCATTTCGGAATTTCCCAGTTCAGAAGAGATACGAGTTAGTGAAAAGGAAATCTTTATGCATAAATTGTCTTTCTACCGAACAACAAATAAAGAACTGTCTGTCCAGTGCATGTGCAGCACCACACGATGTTACACCACCAAGCTAGCAGTCGCAATCCAAATCAAAGCCAGCCTTCCAAATCACCTACAAATCCACCTGTCGCGGATCAAACTCAGTCTCAACCTCAGAACAGTCGAAACCCGCAAATTGTTTCGAATCAGACTTCCTCGCAAACCATTCCTACGGATGCTCCCCGTTCATCAACATCGTCATCACTCAGCCATTACTCCACCTCCTTGGTTACCAATGTTCGTCAAATTCCGTCGACTGTGTTACTGCAGACAGCTTTAGTTAAAACTTTCAACCGTGCTGGAAACGTTTTGTGGGCTAAAGTGTTGCTCGATCCAGCATCGCAGCTGAATGTCGTCTCGGAACGATTCATACAACGTCTATCAGTTCGAAAGCAAAAAGATCATCATGTTATTGGAGGAATTGGCAAGGCTATTGTCGGTTCTTCTCACTCCGTCGTTGTTCGTATTCAGTCTCATTATACCGAATTTAGTGCCGACCTCAAATTCCATATTGTGAATGAAACAACTCGTAAACTTCCCTCAAATGCTGTTGATACTTCCGAATGGATCTGGCCGACGGATATCATTCTTGCTGATCCTAAATTCCACGAACCTGCACATATCGACATGATCATCGGAATGGAGATTTATTACGATCTACTCCTTGACGGGCTAATTCGTTTGGGTCCTGAAAAACCGGTGTTGCAACAAACTGCCCTGGGCTGGGTAGTCTCAGGAAAGGTGGGAGTTCTTCCACCAAGTCAATCGAATACAAGTATCGTTCACATATGTAGCTCAGAAGCCCTCGATGATCAATTAGCGATGTTTTGGGAGTTAGAGTCCTGTCGCTCTTAAAGCATCATGTTTGTCGAAGAAACAGAGTGTGAGAGACATTTCGCGGCTACCACTAGTCGAGATAGTACAGGGCGTTTTGTGGTAGTACTTCCAAAGAAACCATCCGTTCTTTCTCAACTCGGAAATTCTTATGAGATTGCGAAACGTCGATTCCTTTCATTGGAACGTCGATTGCATGTCAATCCAAATCTACGATCGTCATATGCGGCGTTTATCGAGGAATATCGTAACCTGAAACACATGCATGAGGTCACAGATTCTCAGACAAGTTTGAGCACATCATACTATCTTCCGCATCATTGTGTTGTGCGACCTGACAGCATCACCACAAAACTACGTGTTGTATTTGATGCATCATGCACTACAGACACCGGTGTTTCATTGAATGATGCTCTGATGGTAGGACCGGTGGTTCAGGAAGACCTCATTTCCATCATCTTACGTTTTCGAATACACCGGTACGCTATAATTGCGGACATCGAGAAAATGTATCGGCAAGTATTGGTCCACCCATCTGATCACTTACTTCAACGGATACTCTGGCGGGATGAGCCGTCCGAACCGATTAAGAGCTACGAGTTGACAACAGTCACGTACGGAACATGTGCTGCGCCTTATCTTGCTACAAAATGTCTCCAAGAGCTTGCCAAACTTGGCCAGATATCGTATCCTGCGGCCGCTCAAATGATTGCTAAGGATTTTTACATGGACGACCTGATTAGTGGGGCTAACAATATCGAAGAAGGAAAGACTCTTTGTTCACAACTTCTACAACTTCTTCAATCTGCAGGATTCCGTTTGAGAAAATGGTCGTCGAATTGTCCAGAAATCTTAGCTCACATCCCTGCAGAATTTCGTGATAAACGCAGCATATTTGATTTACATTCATCAGAAACCGTGAAAACACTTGGGCTCAAGTGGGAGCCAGCTTCAGATATGTTTTTATTTCAAGTGCCGAAGTGGAATGAAGAGGCAATCATTACAAAACGAATTGCTCTTTCCGATGCTGCGCGTCTCTACGACCCTTAGGACTGGTTGGCCCGGTAATTGTACTCGCCAAAATGTTCATGCAGGACTTGTGGAGAAATCAAATATCGTGGGACGAACCGTTAGAAGATGATCACCAAACTCGCTGGCTACAGTTCCGTAATGAATAGATCGCACTAGAAACACTTACTGTTCCTCGTTGGGTTATATCGATGCCTGAAATCAGTATCATCGAGTTGCATGGATTTTGCGATGCCTCCGAAAAGGCATATGGTGCGTGCATCTATATGCGATCTGTTTCCGCCAATGGAGATGTTCGACTTCTCACGTCGAAATCGAAAGTCGCCCCTCTCGGCGATAGTAAAAAAGATAAAAGAATTTGCTTGCCTCGCTTAGAACTATCTTCTGCACTACTTCTCAGTCACCTTTATCAGAAGGTTAAGGATAGTTTGAAATTGAACATAAAGAGCTTCTTTCGGTCTGACTCCATGATAGTCCTACATTGGCTATCAGCAAACCCTTCCCGGTGGAAGACCTTTGTTGCCAATCGTGTCTCCGAAATCCAGCACATTACGAAGCAAGGCGTTTGGTCCCATGTTCCTGGAATTGACATTATTTCCCGCGGCATGCTGCCCAGTCAATTGAAGGAAACTACTGCATGGTGGGAAGGACCAGTCTGGCTCAGTCAAACTGAACGATTTAGACCTCCTCTTGTTCGAACAAACGGGGAAAGTTTCGCAGCAAATCTTCTGGAAGAAAAATCAATATTTCTTGCAGTACAATCGCAGAAACCGAATTACATCTTCAATCTACGATCATCTTTCTATGATCTGATTCGTCTTGTGGCAATTTTATTGCGATTCTATCATAATTGCATGCCAAAAAACCGTTCAATTCGGCGAACCAATCTGCAAATCACCGAACTTAACGAAGCCTTAAATGTGCTTGTTCGAATTGCTCAGATGGAATCATTTAATGGCGAGATTCGAAGTCTATCTGCTAGTGGACAAGTAAAGTCAAACTCTAAATTGAAGTCTCTGACACCAATCTTTCAAGATAAGATCTTACGAGTTGGAGGTCGACTCAAACACGCTCTTGTTCCTGACGACCGAAAACATCCTATTATTCTGTCACCTGAGCATCCGCTTACAGAGATAATTATGGTCCATTACCACGAGAAGCTATCGCATGCTGGCCCTCAACTTTTGATCGCAGCAGTACCAGAAAAGTTCTGGCCTTTACGAGCACGTAACTTGGCTCGAAAGATAGTGCACCGATGTGTGAAATGTTTTCGCTGCAAGCCGACAATCCTCGAGCAACTGATGGGCGATTTACCTGCCGAACGAGTGACTGCAAGTTTTCCGTTTTCGAGAACTGGTATTGACCTTTGTGGACCATTGTTCTATCGAATCTGCGGAAGAAAATCGGTCCCAACCAATAGCTATGTTTCGATTTTTGTGTGTCTGGTGACAAAGGCAGTACATTTGGAGTTGGTGGCAGATCTTTCTACCAACGCATTTTTATCAGCTTTAAAGCGATTTGTAGCACGTCGTGGCAAACCAACTGTAATCGAATGCGATAATGCGAAAAACTTCGTTGGAGCATCGCGCGAATTATCCGATCTCTACAAGTTATACAACTCCCAACAGCACCAGCACATTGTACTTTCGCAATGCAGCCAAGAAAATATACAATTTAAATTCATCCCACCGCGTTCACCAAACTTTGGGGGGCTCTGGGAAGCGGCCGTGAAATCATTCAAAAAACATTTAAAGGCTTCGATCGGTACATCTGTGCTGTATAAAGACGACTTAGAGACACTTATTACACAAATTGAAAGCTGCTTAAACTCAAGGCCGCTAACCCCTCTTTCATCGGATCCGGACGACTTAGACATACTTACACCAGGGCATTTTCTTATTCATCGTCCACTTACTGCAATTGCGGAGCCCTCCTATGAAGATATTCCGACAAACCGACTTGATCGATACCAGCAGAATCAGGAAATTCTTCGGCGTATCTGGAAACGTTGGAGCACCGATTATCTATCGGGGTTGCTTCCACGTACAAAATGGACCCATCAACGGGATAATCTATCTATCGGAACGATGGTGCTTGTGAAGGAGGACAATCTTCCTCCTCTAAGCTGGTGGTACGGCCGAATCACCCAAATTCATCGCAGTGAAGATGACAATGTACGAGTGGTTACAGTCAAAACCAAAGAAGGTGAATTTCGGCGCGCAATATCCAACATCTGCGTGCTACCCGTTAGACAACCCAGACAACCCGAGACTATTGCATGTGATGATCTACCGTCCAATACGTAACTATTTTAAGTTAAATTGCCGTTCCGGCAGCGCATGTGCATGTTTTAGTTATAAGCCTATACTAATGCCTTTGTTTGTTTTCAACTGAGCACCATCACCGAATGCCTCGTTTAACCGAGAGAACACTCCCTACATATGATGGATTTCATCAGGCGCCCAATTATTTTCTGTGAGGTGAGTTGTTCCGGTTTTACACTTTCTATCATTGGATACTACATCAATTCTCCGCTTCGAGGTACAACTATTTGCGCAACTTCTCCCACGATGGTGGAGGCCGTTCTTCAGAATCTCGACAATACCAGGACGAGGACCAATTCAGCAACGAAAACATCCACTCCAGGATATCTTCAGTCGAGTCACGCGAGACCATCAAACCAAGGATGACAGCCAACCATTCAACAACCAAAATAAACACGCCTAATACCCCCTGGATTGGTTCTTCCACACGCTCAACAAGGCAAACAGTGATATAAAAAATTAAATTAGATGCATGTAAAATTATATTAGTAATAGGAATAGGTTGAAAAGCTACCTTTTCAACGGTGGCCGGCTATGTTAAGTAATGTCATTGCTAAAACCTTGAACATCCCTAATTAGTACAACACTATAACAGTACTCATCTCACTCGATCACACATCAATGTATTATCTCTCCTTATCACTTATTTACTTGATCGCACAACAGAATAGGCTTTTTTCATTCCTCGTTTCTCGTGTTCGGTGCAGATGATAAAACCAGTATACTATTGCTAGACCAGATCAGACGAAATAAAATACTCGATATCTTCGCATCAAATCTTTGTATCGTTAAGATAATAGACAGAGCAAATAAACCACGAGTTTCCGTTCCTACACTTTGACCGACCAATTATTAGAACGAAATCCAACACCATATTTTTGTAGTTTGTGTAGAAGTAATGGTATGTCAATACGGTCGAAGGCTTTGCTAAAGTCAGTGTAAAGTGTTTCTACGTAGTTGCCGGCGTCCATTGCATTCAGAGTGGATGTCATAAATTCTAAGAGATTTGTTGTAGTTGAGCGGCCTTTAAAAAAAAGCCATGTTGTTTGTTTGTTATTACATTCTTAAGTTGATGAAAAAGTTTTTCGTTTACAATTTTTTCAAATAATTTTGGAATGCATGAGATAATGGCTATTCCACGGTAGTTCCGAATGTTAGATTTTGCAGATTTAAATATTGGTACAAGAAAGGAAGATTTCCATGCTTTAGGAAAAGTACATTTATTAAGTGATTAGTTCAAAAGTAGTTGTAGTGGTAGTGTAAGCTCTTCAGCAAGATTTTTTTAAAATACTGTCAGGTCCAGGCCCTTTTGAGGCGTCTAAGTTTTTCAGTGCTGTCGAAATGTCATGTTCTGATAGATAGTTTACAGAGATGGAGTTGGAAAATGCAGGTATGAAAGAGAAGTATTCACGGTCACGGTCAGTTTCTGAATAAGATGTATATACTTCTTGAAAAAATTCGCAAATTGATTGCAGATTTCTGTACTATTTTTCCTACATGTTCGTCGAGGTGCATTTGAGATGGAAAATTGTTGCTTTTTAGTTTAGTTGTTGTGTAGTTAAAAAAGTTCTTAGGACAAGTTTTTATTTCGTTTTCAATTTTGCGGTTATATTCTTCATGTGCTGTGTTAATGGCATCACTTTTTTCTTGTTTGTAAGTTTTGTGTTCTTTTTTTACTATTTTTCAAATGTTTTAGTTGTGAATTGAACCATTCTTTGTTTACTTTGACGTCGACATTTCCTTCTGTACTCAGTATGTTCCGCCAATTTATTATACTTAGTCTAGACTTGACTTCTTCAAAAGTCAATTTTATTGTATTCCGGCACTTCCTCATATTCCAAGTCGTAGGGAAGGGATGCATTGTGTGTAAATAATGAATATTCAATTGCGGTGTGAAATGCTTCATTTTTTCGTAAAGGCAGGTTTGATGCATTCACACCAAAGTCTTCTGTGCAATTTGTGAAAAGAAGGTCTAAATATGCGTTTTGTTGATTTTTTACGGAGTTCACTTGATGCAGCCCAAAATTAGAAATTTTGTCGAAAAAGTAGTGCAATGTTTCGTTTTCTCCTACGACTGGAAGTAAGATTGATTCATTTTCAATGTCAGAAATTGAGTCCGCATTAGGTTGATACAAGAAAGGAAGAATAAATAATTGTGTCTAAATATTGAAAGAATAATTCAAAAGAGAATTTGTTCGCATTTTCGGGTGGGAAGTAGACAGAGCAGTAAATATGTTCTTCTCCCAATATTGAGACTTTGGCCCATACATGCTCAAATTCTTTATATTTAGGAGTAATAATTTCTTCAGAAGTAAAGCAAGAGTTAATGGCTATAAGGACTCCACCTCCAGATTTTTTCTGACAGAAAGATAAATTTCGGTCGTGCCGAAATACGTTAAAATTATTTCCAAATACTTCTTCGCTTCTTACACTTTCATCCCAGTTGCTTTCAGATCCAAGGATTACGTCGAAAGAGGAGGTTATTAAGTTTTGATGAATTTCTTTCATTTTGGCCGGGCTTTACAAGCGGTTGAAATTTTGGCAATAGACCAAAATTTTAGTCACATTTTGTCTGTGAAGCGAAGAAGTTTTTGAGAATTCTGGAATACTTACATTACTAATTTCTGTGTCTATTCCTTCGTCAAAGGGCGTCATTATTTCCGAAAATTTGACCTTGTGAAATTGTGTTCTGCTCCCCGGATTAGTTGGAGTCGGCGGATATGTTCACTTGTCAAAAATTTCCCATAAGAGTCCAGGTCGGCCAGCGCTTCCTCAGGTTTCATTCCATATTCCTGATGCACTTCGATGAAGATTCGTAGGAGGTGATCAGGTGCTATTGGAAGGCCTTCTGATGCTAATAGCATTTTTATACTAGTTGGTGTCATACCCTCGATGCATACTGTAGGTTGTTGATTTTTCATGTATGACAAATACAAACGGACGACGTGCATTATTTTCGGGTCACGAAGCCTTGCTTTTAAGAAGTGCTCGTCGCCATTTGCAGATTGTGAAGTAAGACGTACAATTGGAGGACGCATTGGATCAATTTCGAATTGGCTGTCTGTATTCATGTCCTGTGATATTGCAGATGTATTTATGTTCTGTGATATTAAAGATGTGTTCACATAGTTAGTGGAGTGGTGTGGACTTCGATGTCATTACTTCCTAAGACCGGAGTAGTGTTGTTGATTGTTTCACCTTTTTGAAAATTTATGAATTTTGAGGCAATATCTGGATGCCCGGAGAATTGAACCCGTGCAGCTGCTAGTAAGTCCTTGTCCAAGGTAAGGTATATTGTAATGACATATTATTGTTATTGTTGTGACAGGTATTGTTACTATTTGTGTTGAAATTGCTGTTAGAGTGCCCGTTGTTGTCGTTGTCGTTGTTGTTGTTGCTGTTGTTGTTGCTGCTGTTGTTTTTACTGTTGTTGTCGTATTTGCATTTTGTAGTAGTTGTTGTTTTTACTGCGTATACTGTTGTTGTTGAAATTTGTATTGTTTTGTTGTTTCCGCTTCCGATGTTTTCGTCTGAGGTTTGCTTTTTCTGCTTGTTTTTCTTGCAGCCGTCGAGTGCGCTGTTTCTTGTCATACTCACTCCAGTCTCGTTTATAGATTTTTTTTACTTCCAATGAAGCGCCAGCCACTGTCACATGCTTGAATTGCCTCCTTAGCAGTACAGTCCAATAGTTCTTCTTGTAGGCTTGGATGGGCGAATTTCTTTTCTGACCTTGGGTTAGAGAATTCTGACGATAAAAATTTGACCTCGTCCATAATTTGGTAGATGATTTTGTTCGTGTCTATGTTGATATTACTAGCGTCAGCATCGATTCTTGTTTCGAATTCGTCAAATTTGTGAAGAAGAACTGCGGTGCATTTTTCGATTGCCGACTGCGCATTAATTGCCAGTGTATTATTTGATTTACCCAAATCTTCAGCAAGAGATTCGGGCATACTTATTGTTTCTGATAGCTTTTTTTTCGGTTGCAGTATTAATATGGTTTATTTTGGTCAGTTCCGTTTGAATATCGGTCAATAATGACTCGATATGATTAAATGATTCATTCGATATGGCCGTGGTTTTCAGGTACTAAATAAGGGCCTGATTGGAGTCTGACTGGACCTTAATACTGTCCGTCAATTTTTTTTGCTGGCGTATGATTTCCTTCAAATTGTATTGTTTGTAATAGTCCTCCTGACATTCGATGCATAAAGGAAGCATGAATGTACGCAGCAGTTCTTCATTATTTCGCTGAACGCCAATACAGGTGGAGTGAAATTTCCTTCCGCAGGTTCCACTGCAATTCCAAAGAGAACGATTATCGTTCAGTG